>NC_092088.1:72221122-72351122 GCF_045679555.1 Salvelinus alpinus
ACCCAGACTATTTGCCCCCCCCCCCCCCCCCCCCCCCCACGCTGCTGCTACTCTCTCTTATTATCTATGCATAGCCACTTAAGTAACCCTACCTGCATGTACATAACTACCTCAATTACCTTGACACTAGTGCCCCCGCACATTGACACATTGACTCGGAACCTGTAGCACCTGTATATAGCCCTGCTGCTGTTATTTACTTCTTTAATTATTTGTTTTTCTTATCTCTTACTTTTTTTTAGGTATTTTCTTAAAACTGAGTTGTTGGTTAAGGGCTTGTAAGTAAGCATTTCACTGGAAGGGCTACACCTGTTGTATTTGGCGCATGTGACAAATAAAATTAGATTTTATTTCAGTGCATTATGGGTAAAATGCTGAAAAATACAGTTATTAACTGTAATTAGAAGCCTTCTGTAAAAATTAACAACATACTGTATTTCTTTACAATAAAGTACTGTATTACCTATGTTGGTGTTTATTTACTGCAGCATACTGTAAATGATGGTGCATTGTGGGAACATTTTCTTGTTGGAGCTCATTAAAATATTTTACGCCGTGCCTTGTAAGAGTCTATATTTGTTGTACCTGTGAGTGAGAATGCTGTACCTCCTACAGAATAAAGTAACATTCTGTTTTTTAAGAATTCTACAAAACCTGTGTAAAAACCTGTAAATCTACAGTAACTTAATGGCCAATTGCTGCCAGTAATTTACTGCAATTCAACACACTACAGAATACAGCACCACATCACATTTTTGGAGTACCAAAAACCTTTTGAATACTAGTTGGTGCATGGTATTGTTGTTCTTGACACTTTAACATATTTTAAGGTGTGTTTTGTAAGAGGCTATATTTGTTGCACACTCCATACAGAGCCTCCAGTCTGCATAAAGCAACTAGTAGGGAAATACCTAGTCAGTTACATAACTGAATGGATTCAACCGAAATGTGTCTTCTGCATTTAACACAACCCTCTGAATCAGAGAGGTCTGGGGAGCTGCCTTAATGAACATAATCAGCGCTCTGGGGTACAGTTGTTGTTGGGGGTCAACTGCATTGCTCATGGGCAGAACGGCAGATTTTTCCACCTTGCTGGATCAGGAATTTGAACAAGCGACCTTTCGCTTACTGGCTCAATGCTTTAACTGCTAGGCTACTTGTCTGGTCCCTAACAATTAAATGTACAGTTGAAGTCGGAAGTTTACATACACCTTAGCCAAATACATTTGAACTCAGTTTTTCACAATTCCAGACATTTAATCCTAGTAAAAGTTCCCTGTCTTAAGTCAATTAGATCACCACTTTATTTTAAGAATGTGAAATGTCAGAAAAGTAGTAGAGATAAAAAAAAAATTCAGCTTTTATCACATTCCTAGTGGGTCAGAAGTTTACATACACTCAAATAGTATTTGGTAACATTGCCTTTACATTGTTTAACTTGGGTCAAACGTTTCGGGTAGCCTTCCACAAGCTTCCCATAATAAGTTGGGTGAATTTTGGCCCATTCCTCCTGACAGAGCTGGTGTAACTAAGTCAGGTTTGTAGGCCTACTTGCTCGCACATGCTTTTTCAGTTCTGCCCACACATTTTCTATAGGATTGAGGTCAGGGCTTTGTGATGGCCACTCCAATACCTTGACTTTGTTGTCCTTAAGCCATTTTGCCACAACTTTGGAAGTATGCTTGGGGTCATTGTTCATTTGGAAGACCCATTTGCGACCATGCTTTAACTTCCTGACTGATGTCTTGAGCTGTTGCTTCAATATATCCTCATAATTTTCCTGCCTCATGATGCCATCTATTTTGTGAAGTGCACCAGTCCCTCCTGCAGCAAAGCACCCCCACAGCATGATGCTGCCACCCATGTGCATCATGGTTGGGATGGTGTTCTTCGGCTTGCAAGCCTCCCCCTTTTTCCTCCAAACATCTATTTGATCTGTTTTGCCCAGTAATCACAGCCAGTTTGGAAGCCTTTGTTTAGGCCTCTAGAAGCGCAGGTGATATAAAACACCTAGCATTCATTAATATGTAGTACAGTCGAAGCTGGTGAGGGGAGGACGGCTCATAATAATAGCTGGAATGGAGCCAATGGATTTTTTAAAACATTTATTTTATAATACCTTTATTTAACCAGGTAGGCCAGTTGAGAACAAGATCTAATTTACAACTGTGACCTAGCCAAGATAAAGCAAAGCAGTGATAGATGTGCAGATGAGGATGTGCAAGTAGAGATACTGGGGTGCAAAAGAGCAAAAAAATATATAATAATATGGGGATGAGGTAGTTGGGTGGGCTATTTACAGATGGGCTGTGTACAGGTATAGTGATCGGTAAGCTGCTCTGACAGCTGATTCTTAAAGTTAGCGAGGGAGATATGAGTCTCCAGCTTCAGTGATTTTTGCAATTAGTTCCAGTCATTGGCAGCAGAGAACTGGAAGCAAAGAGGTGTTGGCTTTGGGGGTGATCAGTAAAATATACCTACTGGAGCGTGTGCTACGGGTGGGTGTTGCTATGGTGGCCAATGAGCTGAGATAATGCGGGGCTTTACCTAGCAAAGACTTATAGATGACCTGGAGCCAATGGGTTTGGCGACGAATATGAAGCGAGGGCCAGCCAACGAGAGCATACAGGTCGCAGTGGTGGGTAGTATATGAGCTTTGGTGACAAAACGGATGGCACTGTGATAGATTACATACAATTTGCTGAGTAGAGTGTTGGAGGCTATTTTCTAAATGACATCGCCGAAGTCAAGGATCGGTAGGATAGTCAATTTTACGAGGGTATGTTCGGCAGCATGAGTGAAGGAGGCTTTGTTGCGAAATAGGAAGCCAATTATAGATTTAATTTTGGATTGTAGATGCTTAATGTGAGTCTGGAAGGAGAGTTTACAGTCTAACCAGACACCTAGGTATTTGTAGTTGTCCACATATTCTAAGACAGAAGCGTCCAGAGTAGTGATGCTAGTCGGGCGGGCGGGTGCGGGCAGTGATCGGTTGAAGTTTAGTTTTACTAGCGTTTACTAGCGTTTAAGAGCAGTTGGAGGCCACAGAAGGAGTGTTGTATGGCATTGAAGCTCGTTTGGAGGTTTGTTAACACAGTGTCCAAGGAAGGGCCAGATGTATATAGAATTGTGTCGTCTGTGTAGAGGTGGATCAGAGAATCACCACCAGCAAGAACGACATCATTGATATATACAGAGAAAAGAGTCGGCCTGAGAATTGCACCCTGTGGCACCCCCATAGAGACTGCCAGAGGTCCGGACAACAGGCTCTGAGAATGCGGTGATTGACAGAGTCAAAAGCCTTGGCCAGGTCGATGAAAACGGCTGCACATTACTGTCTTTTATCTATGGCAGTTATGATATCAATGGCATCAAACCCATAGAAACCATGTGTTTGATACCATTCCCCTCACTCCGCTCCAGCCATTACCACGAGCCTGAATGATTTGATATCTCCAGAGAAACGGCACGTTGGGCTCACAAAAAAACGAACAAAATGGAATTGAACCGGGGTGGTTGGAGGGGCGCCATGTGCGACTGACGTGTTTTCCGTTTTCTCCCGCAGTATTCTTAAAGTTTATGTGAATTTTGCAGCAGAACCGTATTTATTTTCAAATAGTAGTTTGGTGATCCCTTTCCGTAAAAACCAAGACTAATTTGCTTTCGAATGTCAGCATGTCGATGAAACATAAGGCCAAAAACGTGACTTTGAGAAAACCCGGCCTACAAGACCCACTCTTATCACCGCCCTCTCCTGAGTCTGAGGGCCCGGGGACTCACACTTTACCCTGGGGTACGGCTTGGCCTGGCGGCGCTGAAATGAACATTCTCGAGGCCATCAAACTACTACGCTCTGAGATAGTTGAAATGAAAACGGAGGTACTTGCTATGATTGATGCACAAATACAGGAGGTTTCTGATACTTTAAAAGCAGATCGAACCATCCTGCGGAACGAGACGGTGCCAGCAATCACATCACTCAAAACAACAACAGCGTCGCACACTACAACGATTGCAGCACTGGAGACCTCTGCTACAAATGTCTCCGACTTAACTACATCCCTGGAGGCTGACGTGAAACTGCGGATTTGAAAAAGGTGCAGGAGAGTTGTGTGAGTTTAGAGGGATTCTCTCGCCGCAATAACCTGAGACTGGTATCGGTCCCAGAGTCAGCGGAAATGCCTCGTGCCACGGATTTCGTTTTTAGGCTGCTGAAGGATGTTCTTGCCTTGGATGAGAAGCCCCTGGTTGATCGTGCCCATCGGTCAGTGCGCCTTAAGCCCCGGGATGGTGAGAGGCCCCGTGACATCATTCTTCGACGAGAAGATGGAGATTCCCCCGACGAGCCCGCAATATCACTCTGAGCTTTCAAGGACAGAGCTTCTCTATCTACCAGGACTACTTCCCCACTGTTTCCAGGCAGCATGCAGCTTTCGCACAGGCCAAACGACTACTACGGGACCATCCAGGTGTGACGTACAGTGGGGAGAACAAGTATTTGATACACTGCCGATTTTGCAGGTTTTCCTACTTACAAAGCATGTAGAGGTCTGTAATTTTTTATCATAGGTACACTTCAACTATGAGAGACGGAATCTAAAACAAAAATCCAGAAAATCACATTGTATGATTTTTAAGTAATTAATTTGCATTTTATTGCATGACATAAGTATTTGATACATCAGAAAAGCAGAACTTAATATTTGGTACAGAAACCTTTGTTTGCAATTACAGAGATCATACGTTTCCTGTAGTTCTTGACTAGGTTTGCACACACTGCAGCAGGGATTTTGGCCCACTCCTCCCTACAGATCTTCTCCAGATCCTTCAGGTTTCGGGGCTGTCGCTGGGCAATACGGACTTTCAGCTCCCTCCAAAGATTTTCTATTGGGTTCAGGTCTGGAGACTGGCTAGGCCACTCCAGGACCTTGAGATGCTTCTTACGGAGCCACTCCTTAGTTGCCATGGCTGTGTGCTTCGTGTCGTTGTCATGCTGGAAGACCCAGCCACGACCCATCTTCAATGCTCTTACTGAGGGAAGGAGGTTGTTGGCCAAGATCTCGCGATACATGGCCCCATCCATCCTCCCCTCAATACGGTGCAGTCGTCCTGTCCCCTTTGCAGAAAAGCATCCCCAAAGAATGATGTTTCCACCTCCATGCTTCACGGTTGGGATGGTGTTCTTGGGGTTGTACTCATCCTTCTTCTTCCTCCAAACACGGCGAGTGGAGTTAGACCAAAAAGCTCTATTTTTGTCTCATCAGACCACATGACCTTCTCCCATTCCTCCTCTGGATCATCCAGATGGTCATTGGCAAACTTCAGACAGGCCTGGACATGCACTGGCTTAAGCAGGGGGACCTTGCGTGCGCTGCAGGATTTTAATCCATGACGGCGTAGTGTGTTACTAATGGTTTTCTTTGAGACTGTGGTCCCAGCTCTCTTCAGGTCATTGACCAGGTCCTGCCGTGTAGTTCTGGGCTGATCCCTCACCTTCCTCATGATCATTGATGCCCCACGAGGTGAAATCTTGCATGGAGCCCCAGACCGAGGGTGATTGACCGTCATCTTGAACTTCTTCCATTTTCTAATAATTGCGCCAACAGTTGTTTCCTTCTCACCAAGCTGCTTGCCTATTGTCCTGTAGCCCATCCCAGCCTTGTGCAGGTCTACAATTTTATCCCTGATGTCCTTACACAGCTCTCTGGTCTTGGCCATTGTGGAGAGGTTGGAATCTGTTTGATTGTGTGTGGACAGGTGTCTTTTATACAGGTAACGAGTTCAAACAGGTGCAGTTAATACAGGTAATGAGTGGAGAACAGGAGGGCTTCTTAAAGAAAAACTAACAGGTCTGTGAGAGCCGGAATTCTTACTGGTTGGTAGGTGATCAAATACTTATGTCATGCAATAAAATGCAAATTAATTATTTAAAAATCATACAATGTGATTTTCTGGATTTTTGTTTTAGATTCCGTCTCTCACAGTTGAAGTGTACCTATGATAAAAATTACAGACCTCTACATGCTTTGTAAGTAGGAAAACCTGCAAAATCGGCAGTGTATCAAATACTTGTTCTCCCCACTGTATGGACTGCGATTCCCGGCCCGTTTATGGCTATCTCATGATGGTAAAGACTACACATTTGATGAGGCTATGGCTCACATTCAAGAAGTCTTGAACATGCTCATAGATCAGCAACTGTTGCTTGCGAACTGTGGATAGTAAGTAGCCCACCTGTGGTACAATTATGTTTAGTTATAACATACTAGTCTTATATAGTTGGGGAGTTGGCGAACCCATTCAGGCTTATTTGATGTGATCTAATGTTTTGATCATCTAGTGTGCTTGCCTTACAAGCATTCAGTCATTTTAATTTCACTAAGTTGACTGTGCCTTTAAACAGCTTGGAAAATTCCCGAAAATGATTTGAGTCAATTGGAGGTGTACCTGTGGATGTATTTCAAAGCCTACTGTCAAACTCTGTGCCTCTTTGCTTGACATCATGGGAAAATCAAAAGAAATCATCCAAGACCTCAGAAAATAAATTGTATACCTCCACAAATCTGGTTCATCCTTGGGAGAAATTTCCAAACACCTGAAGGTACCACGTTCATCTGTACAAACAATTGTACGCAAGTATAAACACCATGGTACCACACAGTTGTCATACCGCTCAGGAAGGAGACGTGTTCTGTCTCCTAGAAATGAACGTACTTTGGTGAGAAAAGTGCAAATCAATCCCAGAACAACAGCAAAGTACCTTGTGAAGATGCTGGAGGAAACCGGTAGAAATGTATCTATATGCACAGTAAAACGAGTCCAATATCGACATAACCTGAAAGGCCACTCAGCAAGGAAGAAGTTGCAACTGCACATGGGGACAAAGATCATTATTTTTGGAGAAATGTCCTCTGGTCTGATGAAACAAAAATAGAACTGCTTGGCCATAATGACCATCATTATGTTTGGAGGAAAAAGGTTGGAGACTTGCAAGCCGAAGAACACCATCCCAACAGTGAAGCACGGGGGTGGCAGCATCATGTTGTGGGGGGGCTTTGCTGCAGGAGGGACTGGTGCACGTCACAAAATAGATGGCATCATGAGGGAGGAAAATTATGTTGATATATTGAAGCAACATCTCAAGACATCAGTCAGGAAGTTAAAGCATGGTCACAAATGGGTCTTCCAAATGGACAATGACCCCAAGCATACTTCCAAAGCATAATGGCTTAAGGACAACAAAGTCAAGGTATTGGAGTGGCAATCACAAAGCCCTGACCTCAATCCCATAGACAATTTGTGGGCCGAACTGATAGAGCGTGTACGAGCAAGGAGGCCTACAAACCTGACTTAGTTACACCAGCTCTGTCAGGAGGAATGGGCCAAAATTCACCCAACTTATTGTGGGAAGCTTGTGGAAGGCTACCTGAAATGTTTGACCCTAGTTAAACAATTTAAAGTCAATGCTACCAAATACTAATTGAGTGTATGTAAACTTCTGACCCACTGGGAATGTGATAAGCTGAAATAAATCATTCATTTTTCAGACATTTCACATTCTTAAAATGAAGTGGTGATCCTAACTGACCTAAGACAGGGAATTTTTACTAGGATTAAATGTCAGGAATTGTGAAAATCTGAGTTAAAATGTATTTGGCTCAGTGTATGTAAACTTCCAACTTCAACTGTACATAAAAGTGGTATTTACGAGTTCATCTGACTCTGAGGAAGTAGATAAAGTGTTTCATTGCCAAAATTGCCAAAACTATCCCTTTAAGATAACTAGGTGACACAACCACATATGAATAATATTGTTTATTTGTTTGTTTTAGTTGACTGTGTTTTTTTTGTTTAATTATATCATTCAGTATATTTACGTTTATCAATATGTGTTGTATTTAATTTGTTTTATACTGTATTAGATTTTTGATGAAATTTATTAAATTGATATCATGTGATGCTATGAAAAGAAAATGTGGTCAAATATGTGACAAATCAAATGTTTATTTGTCACATACACATGGTTAGCAGATAACACCAGTGTAGCGAAGTGCTTGTGCTTCTAGTTCCGACAGTGCAGTAATATCTAACAAGTAATCTAACATTTCCCCAACAACTACCTAATACACAAAAATCTAAAGGGGTGAATGAGAATATGTACATGTAAGTAAATGGATGAGCGATGGGTGAGCGACATAGGCAAGGTGCAATAGATGGTATAAAATACAGTATATACATGTGATATGAGTAATGTAAGATATGTAAACATTATAAAAGTTGCATTTTTTAGAGTGGCATTGTATAAAGTGACTAGTGATCCATTTATTAAAGTCGCCAGTGATTGGGTCTCAATGTAGGCAGCAGCCTCTCTGAGTTAGTGATTGGTGTTTCGCAGTCTGATGGCCTTGAGATACAAGCTATTTTTCAGTCTCTCGGTCCCAGTTTTAATGCACCAGGACTGACCTCTCCTTCTGGACGGTAGCGGTGTGAATAGGCAGTGGCTCAGGTGGTTGATGTCCTTGATGATCTTTTTGGCCTCCCTGTGACATCGGATGCTGTAGGTGTCATGGAGGGCAGGTAGTTTGCCCCCGGTGATGCGTTGTGCAAACCGCACCACCCTCTGGAGAGCCTTGCGGATGTGGGCGGTGCAGTTGCCGTACCAGGCTGTATTACAGCCCGACAGGATGCTCTCGATTATACATCTGTAAATGTTTGTACGGGTTTTGGGTGACAAGCCAAATTTCTTCAGCCTCCTGAGGTTGAACAGGCTCTGTTCCGCCTTCTTCACCACACTGTCTGTGTGGGTGGACCATTTCAGTTTGTCTGGGATGTGTACGCCAAGGAACTTAAAACTTTCCAATTACTCCACTGCTGTCCCTTCGATGTGGATGGAGGGTGCTCCCTCTGCTGTTTCCTGAAGCCCACTATCATCTC
Source organism: Salvelinus alpinus (assembly GCF_045679555.1). NCBI lineage: Eukaryota > Metazoa > Chordata > Actinopteri > Salmoniformes > Salmonidae > Salvelinus > Salvelinus alpinus. Next base: position 72,230,057 of record NC_092088.1, read on the forward strand.
CTTTGTTTTGTTGACGTTGAGTGAGAGGTTGTTTTCCTGATACCACACTCCACACTCCAAGTGCCCTCATCTCCTCACAGGCTGTCTCGTCGTTGTTGGTAATCAAGCTCACTACTGTTGTGTCTTCTGCAAACTTGATGATTGAGTTGGAGGCGTGCATGGCCACGCAGTCGTGGGTAAACAGGGAGTACATGAGGGGGCTGAGCACGCACCCTTGTGGGGCCCCAGTGTTGAGGGTCAGCGAAGTGGAGATGTTGTTTCCTACCTTCACCACCTGGGGCTTGAATATGTCAGGAAACACCCCAGCCAGCTGGTCTGCGCATGCGCTGAGGACGCGGCTAGGGATGCCGTCTGGGCCAGCAGCCCTGCGAGGGTTAACACGTTTAAATGTTTTACTCACGTCAGCCATGGAGAAGGGGGGGGGGGGGGCAGTCCTTGTTAGCGGGCCGAAAACGGTGGCACTGTATTCTCCTCAAATCAGGCAAAGAGTTCAAGGTTTGTGTGTTCAAAATATACAGTATATCCTCAAGTATATCGGTTTACCTGATTCATAGCGGGCATGTGTCGTTTCCAGTTGAAATAACTAGGGTTGTGTCATTTTTATTTGAAATAACTAGGGTTTGCTTGTTTCCAGTTGAAATTACTTGGGTTGGCTTGCTTTCAGTTGAAATAACTAGGGTTGTCTTGTTTCCAGTTTAAATAACTAGGGATGGGTTGTTTCCAGTTGAAATAACCACGGTTGTGTTGTTTCCAGTTGAAATAACTACAGTAGGCTTGTTTCCAGTTGAAATAACTAGGGTTGGGTTGTTTCCAGTTGAAATAACTAGGGTTGGGTTGTTTCCAGTTGAAATAACTAGGGCTGGGTTGTTTCCAGTTGAAATAACTAGGGTTGTGTTGTTTCCAGTTGAAATAACTAGGGCTGGGTTGTTTCCAGTTGAAATAACTAGGACTGGGTTGTTTCCAGTTGAAATAACTAGGGCTGGGTTGTTTCCAGTTGAAGTAACTAGGGCTGGGTTGTTTCCAGTTGAAGTAACTAGGGCTGGGTTGTTTCCAGTTGAAATAACTAAGGCTGAGTTGTTTCCAGTTGAAATAACTACGGTTGTGTTGTTTCCAGTTGAAATTACTAGGACTGGGTTGTTTCCAGTTGAAATAACTATGGTTGTGTTGTTTCCAGTTGAAATAACTAGGGCTGGGTTGTTTCCAGTTGAAATAACTATGGTTGTGTTGTTTCCAGTTGAAGTAACTAGGGCTGGGTTGTTTCCAGTTGAAATAACTAGGGCTGGGTTGTTTCCAGTTGAAATAACTAGGGCTGGGTTGTTTCCAGTTGAAATAACTAGGGCTGGGTTGTTTCCAGTTGAAATAACTACGGTTGTATTGTTTCCAGTTGAAATTACTAGGACTGGGTTGTTTCCAGTTGAAATAACTATGGTTGTGTTGTTTACAGTTGAAATAACTACAGTAGGCTTGTTTCCAGTTGAAATAACTAGGACTGGGTTGTTTCCAGTTGAAATAACTAGGGCTGGGTTGTTTCCAGTTGAAATAACTAGGGTTGTGTTGTTTCCAGTTGAAATAACTAGGACTGGGTTGTTTCCAGTTGAAATAACTATGGTTGTGTTGTTTACAGTTGAAATAACTACAGTAGGTTTGTTTCCAGTTGAAATAACTAGGACTGGGTTGTTTCCAGTTGAAATAACTAGGGCTGGGTTGTTTCCAGTTGAAATAACTATGGTTGTGTTGTTTACAGTTGAAATAACTACAGTAGGCTTGTTTCCAGTTGAAATAACTAGGACTGGGTTGTTTCCAGTTGAAATAACTAGGGCGGGGTTGTTTCCAGTTGAAATAACTAGGACTGGGTTGTTTCCAGTTGAAATAACTAGGGCTGGGTTGTTTCCAGTTGAAATAACTACGGTTGTGTTGTTTCCAGTTGAAATAACCACGGTTGTGTTGTTTCCAGTTGAAATAACTACGGTTGTGTTGTTTACAGTTGAAATAACTACAGTAGGATTGTTTCCAGTTGAAATAACTAGGGTGGTGTTGTTTACAGTTAAAATAACTACGGTAGGCTTGTTTCCAGTTGAAATAACGAGGGTTGGGTTGTTTCCAGTTGAAATAACTAGGGTTGGGTTGTTTCCAGTTGAAATAACTAGGACTGGGTTGTTTCCAGTTGAAATAACTAGGGCTGGGTTGTTTCCAGTTGAAATAACTAGGGCTGGGTTGTTTCCAGTTGAAATAACTAGGGCTGGGTTGTTTCCAGTTGAAATAACTACGGTTGTGTTGTTTCCAGTTGAAATTACTAGGACTGGGTTGTTTCCAGTTGAAATAACTATGGTTGTGTTGTTTACAGTTGAAATAACTACAGTAGGCTTGTTTCCAGTTGAAATAACTAGGACTGGGTTGTTTCCAGTTGAAATAACTAGGGCTGGGTTGTTTCCAGTTGAAATAACTAGGGTTGTGTTGTTTCCAGTTGAAATAACTAGGACTGGGTTGTTTCCAGTTGAAATAACTATGGTTGTGTTGTTTACAGTTGAAATAACTACAGTAGGCTTGTTTCCAGTTGAAATAACTAGGACTGGGTTGTTTCCAGTTGAAATAACTAGGGCTGGGTTGTTTCCAGTTGAAATAACTATGGTTGTGTTGTTTACAGTTGAAATAACTACAGTAGGCTTGTTTCCAGTTGAAATAACTAGGACTGGGTTGTTTCCAGTTGAAATAACTAGGGCTGGGTTGTTTCCAGTTGAAATAACTAGAACTGGGTTGTTTCCAGTTGAAATAACTAGGACTGGGATGTTTCCAGTTGAAATAACTAGGGTTGTGTTGTTTCCAGTTGAAATAACTAGGGCTGGGTTGTTTCCAGTTGAAATAACTAGGGCTGGGTTGTTTCCAGTTGAAATAACTAGGACTGGGTTGTTTCCAGTTGAAATAACTAGGGCTGGGTTGTTTCCAGTTGAAAAAACTACGGTTGTGTTGTTTCCAGTTGAAATAACTACGGTTGTGTTGTTTCCAGTTGAAATAACTACGGTTGCGTTGTTTACAGTTGAAATAACTACAGTAGGCTTGTTTCCAGTTGAAATAACTAGGGTGGTGTTGTTTACAGTTAAAATAACCACGGTAGGCTTGTTTCCAGTTGAAATAACTAGGGTTGGGTTGTTTCCAGTTGAAATAACTAGGGTTGGGTTGTTTCCAGTTGAAATAACTAGGGCTGGGTTGTTTCCAGTTGAAATAACTAGGGCTGGGTTGTTTCCAGTTGAAATAACTAGGACTGGGTTGTTTCCAGTTGAAATAACTAGGGCTGGGTTGTTTCCAGTTGAAATAACTAGGGCTGGGATGTTTCCAGTTGAAGCAACTAGGGCTGGGTTGTTTCCAGTTGAAGTAACTAGGGCTGGGTTGTTTCCAGTTGAAATAACTAAGGCTGGGTTGTTTCCAGTTGAAATAACTAGGGCTGGGTTGTTTCCAGTTGAAATAACTAGGGTTGGGTTGTTTCCAGTTGAAATAACTACGGTTGTGTTGTTTCCAGTTGAAGTAACTAGGGCTGGGTTGTTTCCAGTTGAAGTAACTAGGGCTGGGTTGTTTCCAGTTGAAATAACTAAGGCTGGGTTGTTTCCAGTTGAAATAACTAGGCCTGGGTTGTTTCCAGTTGAAATAACTAGGGTTGGGTTGTTTCCAGTTGAAATAACTAGGGCTGGGTTGTTTCCAGTTGAAATAACTAGGGCTGGGTTGTTTCCACTTGAAATAACTAAGGCTGGGTTGTTTCCAGTTGAAATAACTACGGTTGTGTTGTTTCCAGTTGAAATAACTAGGACTGGGTTGTTTCCAGTTGAAATAACTAGGGCTGGGTTGTTTCCAGTTGAAATAACTAGGACTGGGTTGTTTCCAGTTGAAATAACTAGGGCTGGGTTGTTTCCAGTTGAAATAACTAGGACTGGGTTGTTTCCAGTTGAAATAACTAGGGCTGGGTTGTTTCCAGTTGAAATAACTAGGGCTGGGTTGTTTCCAGTTGAAATAACTATGGTTGTGTTGTTTCCAGTTGAAATAACTACAGTAGGCTTGTTTCCAGTTGAAATAACTAGGACTGGGTTGTTTCTAGTTGAAATAACTAGGGCTGGGTTGTTTCCAGTTGAAATAACTAGAACTGGGTTGTTTCCAGTTGAAATAACTAGAACTGGGTTGTTTCCAGTTGAAATAACTAGGGTTGTGTTGTTTCCAGTTGAAATAACTAGGGCTGGGTTGTTTCCAGTTGAAATAACTAGGGCTGGGTTGTTTCCAGTTGAAATAACTAGGACTGGGTTGTTTCCAGTTGAAATAACTAGGGCTGGGTTGTTTCCAGTTGAAATAACTACGGTTGTGTTGTTTCCAGTTGAAATAACTACGGTTGTGTTGTTTCCAGTTGAAATAACTACAGTAGGCTTGTTTCCAGTTGAAATAACTAGGGTGGTGTTGTTTACAGTTAAAATAACCACGGTAGGCTTGTTTCCAGTTGAAATAACTAGGGTTGGGTTGTTTCCAGTTGAAATAACTAGGGCTGGGTTGTTTGCAGTTGAAATAACTAGGGCTGGGTTGTTTCCAGTTGAAATAACTAGGGCTGGGTTGTTTCCAGTTGAAATAACTAGGACTGGGTTGTTTCCAGTTGAAATAACTAGGGCTGGGTTGTTTCCAGTTGAAATAACTAGGACTGGGTTGTTTCCAGTTGAAATAACTAGGGCTGGGTTGTTTCCAGTTGAAATAACTAGGGCTGGGTTGTTTCCAGTTGAAGTAACTAGGGCTGGGTTGTTTCCAGTTGAAGTAACTAGGGCTGGGTTGTTTCCAGTTGAAATAACTAAGGCTGGGTTGTTTCCAGTTGAAATAACTAGGGCTGGGTTGTTTCCAGTTGAAATAACTAGGGCTGGGTTGTTTCCAGTTGAAATAACTAGGGCTGGGTTGTTTCCAGTTGAAATAACTTGGACTGGGTTGTTTCCAGTTGAAATAACTAGGGCTGGGTTGTTTCCAGTTGAAATAACTAGGGCTGGGTTGTTTCCAGTTGAAGTAACTAGGGCTGGGTTGTTTCCAGTTGAAGTAACTAGGGCTGGGTTGTTTCCAGTTGAAATAACTAAGGCTGGGTTGTTTCCAGTTGAAATAACTAGGACTGGGTTGTTTCCAGTTGAAATAACTAGGGCTGGGTTGTTTCCAGTTGAAATAACTAAGGCTGGGTTGTTTCCAGTTGAAATAACTACGGTTGTGTTGTTTCCAGTTGAAATAACTAGGACTGGGTTGTTTCCAGTTGAAATAACTAGGGCTGGGTTGTTTCCAGTTGAAATAACTAGGACTGGGTTGTTTCCAGTTGAAATAACTAGGGCTGGGTTGTTTCCAGTTGAAATAACTAGGACTGGGTTGTTTCCAGTTGAAATAACTAGGGTTGGGTTGTTTCCAGTTGAAATAACTAGGGCTGGGTTGTTTCCAGTTGAAGTAACTAGGGCTGGGTTGTTTCCAGTTGAAGTAACTAGGGCTGGGTTGTTTCCAGTTGAAATAACTAGGGCTGGGTTGTTTCCAGTTGAAGTAACTAGGGCTGGGTTGTTTCCAGTTGAAATAACTATGGTTGGCTTGTTTCCAGTTGAAATAACTAGGGTTGGGTTGTTTCCAGTTGAAATAACTAGGGTTGGCTTGTTTCCAGTTGAAATAACTAGGGCTGGGTTGTTTCCAGTTGAAATAACTAGGACTGGGTTGTTTCCAGTTGAAATAACTAGGGTTGGGTTGTTTCCAGTTGAAATAACTAGGGCTGGGTTGTTTCCAGTTGAAGTAACTAGGGCTGGGTTGTTTCCAGTTGAAGTAACTAGGGCTGGGTTGTTTCCAGTTGAAATAACTAAGGCTGGGTTGTTTCCAGTTGAAATAACTAGGGCTGGGTTGTTTCCAGTTGAAATAACTTGGACTGGGTTGTTTCCAGTTGAAATAACTAGGGCTGGGTTGTTTCCAGTTGAAATAACTAGGGCTGGGTTGTTTCCAGTTGAAGTAACTAGGGTTGGGTTGTTTCCAGTTGAAGTAACTAGGGCTGGGTTATTTCCAGTTGAAATAACTAAGGCTGGGTTGTTTCCAGTTGAAATAACTAGGACTGGGTTGTTTCCAGTTGAAATAACTAGGGCTGGGTTGTTTCCAGTTGAAATAACTAAGGCTGGGTTGTTTCCAGTTGAAATAACTACGGTTGTGTTGTTTCCAGTTGAAATAACTAGGACTGGGTTGTTTCCAGTTGAAATAACTAGGGCTGGGTTGTTTCCAGTTGAAATAACTAGGACTGGGTTGTTTCCAGTTGAAATAACTAGGGCTGGGTTGTTTCCAGTTGAAATAACTAGGACTGGGTTGTTTCCAGTTGAAATAACTAGGGTTGGGTTGTTTCCAGTTGAAATAACTAGGGCTGGGTTGTTTCCAGTTGAAGTAACTAGGGCTGGGTTGTTTCCAGTTGAAGTAACTAGGGCTGGGTTGTTTCCAGTTGAAATAACTAGGGCTGGGTTGTTTCCAGTTGAAGTAACTAGGGCTGGGTTGTTTCCAGTTGAAATAACTATGGTTGGCTTGTTTCCAGTTGAAATAACTAGGGTTGGGTTGTTTCCAGTTGAAATAACTAGGGTTGGCTTGTTTCCAGTTGAAATAACCAGGGCTGGGTTGTTTCCAGTTGAAATAACTAGGGCTGGGTTGTTCCCTCATAAAATAAACACTGGTCTCAATGGTGACTCCCTGATTAAATAAAGGTAAATACATATCACAGGAAGTAACACTTTCCACAAAGCAGCTATTAGCAAAGTCAATGCTACTAAGAAAGTACAATTGCGTATGTTAGTGCAAGAAAGGCAAAGCTTTTATTTATTTATTTTAAACAGGAAGCCAGAATTCATTAGCATATTCTACATAGTTCTGTTCCACCAAGTTAACACGATAATAATGCTTTAATACAAGTAAGGCTAATGCATTTATTAATGTCCAATTGAATCGCCGAACGCTTTTCAGAGCTGTTGCTTTTCATTTTCTTTCATTAGTGCACTAGGTTCTTAACTGGCTGTTGGAAAATCAACACAAGGAAACCTTAACGACTTGTGAAGCAGTGTGTGTGTGTGTGTGTGCGTGCGTGCGTGTGTTTGTGCGTGTGTCTGTGTGTGTGCTCGTGTGTGTGTTGTCTGAGTGTCACTAATAGGAGACAGCAATACAGTTACTCTTCATCCGTGTCTTATTTAAAGTATATTTGGGTTATTAGTTTAAAAAAGCAGTCATCCTTTAAATCTTAATGTCTTATTGTGCTTTTTCTCAGGAAATCGGGTGATGATGATAAGAACAACCTTGTTATTGAACTACTAGAGATAATTTAAACGGAAGTTTGTGTTTGCCGGAGCAAAAAGCTTTGATCTATAACGTGGGAAGACTATTTTCTTTCAATGATGCTCTCAGTTTGTGTGTCCCCCAAATGTCACCATATTCCCTATATATAGTCCCTATGATCCCTGGTCAAAGTAATGCACTTTAAAGGGAATATAGTGCAATTTGGCATGCAACCATGCCTTCAGTTTATCTGCAGAACATGTTGAATGAAGAATCTCATTAAAAAGCTCAATGAATACTGCAACTACAGTGGGGAGAACAAGTATGTGGATACACTGCCGATTTTGCAGGTTTTCCTACTTACAAAGCATGTAGAGGTCTGTAATTTTTTATCATAGGTACACTTCAACTGTGAGAGACGGAATCTAAAACAAAAATCCAGAAAATCACATTGTATGATTTTCAAGTAATTAATTTGCATTTTATTGCAAGACATAAGTACTTGATCACCTACCAACCAGTAAGAATTCCGGCTCTCACAGACCTGTTAGTTCTTCTTTAAAAAGCCCCCCTGTTCTCCACTCATTACCTGTATTAACTGCACCTGTTTGAACTCGTTACCTGTATAAAAGACACCTGTCCACACACTCAATCAAATAGACTCCAACCTCTCCACAATGGCCAAGACCAGAGAGCAGTGTAAGGACATCAGGGATAAAATTGTAGACCTGCACAAGGCTGGGATGGGCTACAGGACAATAGGCAAGCAGCTTGGTGAGAAGGCAACAACTGTTGGCGCAATTATTAGAAAATGGAAGAAGTTCAAGATGACGGTCAATCACCCTCGGTCTGGGGCTCCATGCAAGATCTCACCTCGTGGGGCATCAATGATCATGAGGAAGGTGAGGGATCAGCCCAGAACTACACGGCAGGACCTGGTCAATGACCTGAAGAGAGCTGGGACCACAGTCTCAAAGAAAACCATTAGTAACACACTACGCCGTCATGGATTAAAATCCTGCAGCGGACGCAAGGTCCCCCTGCTCAAGCCAGCGCATGTCCAGGCCCGTCTGAAGTTTGCCAATGACCATCTGGATGATCCAGAGGAGGAATGGGAGAAGGTCATGTGGTCTGATGAGACAAAAATAGAGCTTTTTGGTCTAAACTCCACTCGCCGTGTTTGGAGGAAGAAGAAGGATGAGTACAACCCCAAGAACACCATCCCAACCGTGAAGCATGGAGGTGGAAACATCATTCTTTGGGGATGCTTTTCTGCAAAGGGGACAGGACGACTGCACCGTATTGAGGGGAGGATGGATGGGGCCATGTATCGCAAGATCTTGGCCAACAACCTCCTTCCCTCAGTAAGAGCATTGAAGATGGGTCGTGGCTGGGTCTTCTAGCATGACAACGACCCGAAACACACAGCCAGGGCAACTAAGGAGTGGCTCCGTAAGAAGCATCTCAAGGTCCTGGAGTGGCCTAGCCAGTCTCCAGACCTGAACCCAATAGTAAATCTTTGGAGGGAGCTGAAAGTCCGTATTGCCCAGCGACAGCCCCGAAACCTGAAGGATCTGGAGAAGGTCTGTATGGAGGAGTGGGCCATAATCCCTGCTGCAGTGTGTGCAAACCTGGTCAAGAACTACAGGAAACGTATGATCTCTGTAATTGCAAACAAAGGTTTCTGTACCAAATATTAAGTTCTGCTTTTCTGATGTATCAAATACTTATGTCATGCAATAAAATGCAAATTAATTACTTAAAAATCATACAATGTGATTTTCTGGATTTTTTAGATTCCGTCTCTCACATTTGAAGTGTACCTATGATAAAAATTACAGACCTCTACATGCTTTGTAAGTAGGAAAACCTGCAAGATCGTCAGTGTATCAAATACTTGTTCTCCCCACTGTATGTTCCATGCAGGATGTTCCATATTATAAGGAAGCTTTTTATTTTAATGTGACACATCCAGGATACAGCTGATGAAAACTAAACTTCAGTCTCTGTTTGCAGAGCTAAAAGCATTTACCTCACGTAATGGGAGGCCTATTTTCCGTTTAATGATGCTCTCTGTTCGGATGCGTCCCAAATGGCACCTATTCCTTACATAGTGCACTACTTTTGAAAGGGAATAGGATGCCATTTGGGACAAAGTCGTGCTTTCAGTTTATCTACAGAACATGTTGAATGAAGCTCTTTATTATGATATGAGACATTCGGACAAAACTGAAGAAATGTTTGAATCTGTCTTTGCAGAGCTTAAAGCATTGACCTTGCACGTAATGGGAAGACTATTTTCAGCTAATGATGCTGTCTGTTTGTGTGGATCCCAAAGAAAATGAAACATCAGAAGATGTCTACCTCTTGGAACTAAACTTTCAAAGCTTTTGTTCTCCACCAAATAGAGGTCAGATGCGCTACATGTCTTGTTCCACCTGACTACGTGAACTGGCATGTGGAGTACTCTGTTACTTCTGTCTTTCTTTACATGTCATGAGGCGCAAGGTGCACTCTTTCAGTTTTTGTCCAGTTGTGTTAAATGACAGGGGTTAAATTTAGTACAACACTGTGGTCGATGTGATCTTTGAAGGACATCATCATTACAGAGGTGGGGCTTTTCTCTTCAACTTTGACTTCTGATAACAGTGAAGTTGTCAAAGAGCAATCTTTCAAATAGAGCAATGTTCACCTCAACTCTCTGAAGAAGACTAAGAAGATGATGAAGAGGAGGAGGAAGATGTAAACAGAGCAGTGTTTACCTCAACTCTCTGACCCTGACTGATTTTCCTAACTAATGGAGAAGGGGTCAAAGAACACACTTCTCAAGAGAGCAGAGGTCCCCTCAACCCTGACAGAGACCTTTCACTCTTCACAGTTGATGTAGGCCCACTGTACTGTCGACTTCAGCAGGCCTAAATGTGTTAATAATCATACATTAACCAATTGAGCAGTCGTTTCTTCATCTCCAACAATCTAGTGTCTCAATCATACCTAACGGTATGGTGTTTAATAATCTGATAGGCTTCCTCAAATGACTGATTTTCCATTGCGTCACAGTATAACAGAGTGTTATAGTAACTGGTAGGCTATGTGAAGGTTTAATCATGTTTGATAATCATACATTAGTCAGTTAGCCGGCATCCCAAATGGCACCATATTCCCTTTATAGTGCACTACTTTTGACCAGAGCCCTATAAAGGGAATAGGGTGCCATTTGGGACGTAGATCCATCATATTTCTTTATACTCTGAAACACTGAGACACTGAGACACTAAATCTTAATCTACTCTCCTGCCTGTTCCTCTCTTCCATTGAGGACTGGGGAACTGTTGACACAATGTACAGTGTATGTGTGTGTGTATGTGTGTGTCTGTGTGTGTGTGTAAACATGAGCTACTTTGCCTCCATTCTTTCTTTCTTTCTTTCTTTCTTTCTTTCTTTCTTTCTTTCTTTCTTTCTTTCTTTCTCTCTCTCTCTCTCTCTCTCTCTCTGTCTCTCTCTCTCTCTCTTTCTCTCACTCCACCCCCCTCTTCTCTCTTTCGCTCTCTCTCTCTCTACCCGCTCTCTTTCTCTCTATCTCGCTTCACACCCTCTCTCTCCCCACCTCTTTCTCTCTCTATCTCCTCCCCTCTCACCAGTCCACCTCTCTCCCTCTACAGTGTCCCAGCTGTACTTGCGCTGTTTGGAACAACACAAACAAAAGTAATTCCTGCTACAAAGCATAGCAGCCAAATCCCAGAGCTGGATAAGCTATTTTTATCTGAAGTTCGTTTGTCCATGAAAATGCATTGCCCCATTCTTTCTCCCTCACACAAGAGGCAAGCAGAAGGAATGCAGCAACATGTAGGTGAACTAAGCTGAGATAAACATTCTAATTTGGATGAAAATTGATTCCATTCAGTATGGATCCCCTCCTCTTCAAAGGGCTGAGGGAAGCTACTGGAATGTTGGGAAGGAAATTGACTTTCAGAATCATTAGGCTCACTTTGAAAAACGGAGAATACATTGAAGATAGAAGCTGCCACTGGACCCAAGGTTGGATGCATTTGTTGTCTAAATAAAACAAAAGTAAATGTGTATTATGACAGCTTCTAATGACAGACAAAGAGAACTAGATCAACACCCGATGTCTCTCATTCTCCTGTCTCATTTTCTTAATTGTCCCCCACGATTTATTTATTGCCTTACCGCTCTTATCCTACCTCATTTGCACATGCTGTATATAGATTTTTCTACTGTGTTATTGATTGTATGTTTGTTTATTCCATGTGTAACTCTGTGTTCTTGTATGTGTCGACCTGCTTTGCTTTATCTTGGCCAGGTCGCAGTTGTAAATGAGAACTTGTTCTCAACTAGCCTACCTGGTTAAATAAAGGTGAAATCAAAAGAAATTTAAACGATGAAATCGGGGAGGGGACTGTCAATCGATGTCCGTCAATCCGTTAGTCAGACGCAATATGTCAGACAACACAGGCCCGATTTGGACGAACCTTGGGGGAATAATGCGTCTTGCCATAGAGATCCAGCAGGTGGCGTTTTTTCTTTGGCACATGACATGAAGTACAGGTGAATTAGCTAAAGAGACTGAAGGTCTCGACATTCAGGGCTGTCCGCTTGCCCAGCAACATCTACCGAGCTCACCGGTCAGTTAAATCAAGCCTTCATATGGCCTGCTTGGGTCAGTACATTTTCAAAATACGAAACAGAATTATTTTTATTTGATATATTTGTATTTAATCCTTGTTAATCTTCCTGATATCTGACGCTTCACACTTGTTATCAACCAGCATTTAGTTTCCAAGCGGAGGCAAAAATGTCAAAGCATTCCCTCTCTGTCTTGAGTGAGCCCCGCCTCAGTAGGCTACATCCTGGATACTCGCACCAGACCCAGCTCAGCAGAAGAGGGAAGCCAATTAATTCATAGTTGAACACCCCGGCACGCGCATTCAAAAGTCGTCCACCTGCTTTTCAGTCTTCTTTATTATATGGCCGACACAGCAATGTCATTATTAGCAAAGAAAGGTTTTACACAGGCCTACACTATGGATCTGTGTGTTCTAATAAGCCCAGTCATTGCGTCACTGAGCAACATTACTAAATACAATCTTGGGAAAATACAACAGTTTTGATGGCAATTATTAAAAATCTCAATCCTACACCTCTAAGATGCAGGATTGTGTAACCGGGTGGTAGCCGGCTAGTGATGGCTATTTAACAATCTGATGGCTTTGAGAAGCTGTTTTTCGGGCTCTCGGTCCCAGCTTTGATGCACCTGTACTGACATCATCTTCTGGATGATAGCGGGTGAACAGGCCGTGGCTCGGGTGGTTGATGTCCTTGATGACCTTTTTGGCCTTCCTGTGACATCGGGTGCTGTAGTGGTCCTGGAGGGCAGGTAGTGTGCCCCCAGTGATGCATTTGGCAGACCGCACCCCCCTCTGGAGAGCCCTGCGGTTGAGGGTAGTGCAGTTGCCGTTCCAGTCGGTGATACAGCCTGACAGGATGCTCTCAATTGTGCAAGGGTCTTAGGGGCCAAGCCAAATTTCTTCAGCCTCCTGACATTGAAGAGGCGATAACACTGTCTGTGTAGGTGGACCATTTCAGATAGTCAATGGACTTGAAGCTCTACCTTCTCCACTGCAGTCCCGTCAATGTGGATAGGGGCGTGCTTCCTCTGCTGTTTCCTGAAGTCCACGATCAGCTTCTTCGTTTTGTTGACGTTGAGGGAGAGGTTATTTTCCTGGCACCATTCCACCAGGGCCCTCACCTCCTCCCTGTAGGCTGTCTCATCATTGTTGGTAATCAGGCCTACTATGGTTGTGTCATCTGAAAACTTGATGATTGAGTTGGAGGCGTGTGTAGCTACCCAGTCATGGGTGAACAGGGAGTACAGGAGTGGGCTGAGCACTCACCCTTGTGGGGCCCCTGTGTTGAGGATCAGTGAAGTGGAGGTGTTGTTTTCTACCTTCACCACCTGGGGGCAGCCAGGAAGTCCAGGACCCAGTTGCACATGGCAGGGTTCAGACCCAGGGCCCCAAGCTTGATTATGAGCTTGGAGGGTACTATGGTGTTGTAGGCTGAGCTATGGTCAATGGACAGCATTCTTACATAGGTATTCCTCTTGTCCAGATGAGATAGGGCAGTGTGTAGTGCAATGGCGATTTTATCGTCTGTGGATCTATTGGGGCGGTAAGCAAATTGAAGTGGGTCTAGGGTGTCAGGTAAGGTAGAGGTGATTTGATCCAAAACTAGCCTCTCAAAGCACTTCATGATGACAGAAGTGAGTGCCACGGGGCCACGTCGGCCATGGAGAACAAGAGCTCACAGTCCTTGGGAGCGGGCCGCGTCGATGGCACTGTGTTATCCTCAAAGCTGGCGAAGAAGGTGTTTAGATTGTCTGGTAGCAAGACGTCGGTGTCCGCGACGTGGCTGGTTTTCCCTTTGTAATCCGTGATTGTCTGTAGACCCTGCCACATACGTTTCGTGTCTGAGCCGTTGAATTGCGACTCGACGTTGTCTCTGTACTGACGTTTTGCCTGTTTGATTGCCTTACGGATTGTTTGTTTTCAACCTTATTCCGCTTTCAGTTCAGCGCGAATGCTTACATCTATCCACGGTTTCTGGTTTGGGTAGGTTTTAATAGTCACAGTGGGAACAACATCCCCTATACACTCCTGATGAACTCAGTCCCTGTGTCCGTGTATACCTAAATGTTATTCTCTGAGGCTACCCGGAACGTATCCCAGTCTTCGTGATCAAAACAATCTTGAAGCATGGATTCCGATTGGTCAGACCAGCGTTGAATAGACCTTAGCATGGGTACTTCCTGTTTGAGTTTCTGCCTATAGGAAGGGAGGTGCAAAATGGAGTGTTGATCTGATTTGCCGAAGGCAGGGGAGGGTCTTGTAGGCATCCCGGAAGAAAGAATAGCAGTGGTCGAGTGTTTTCTCAGCGCGAGTCAATGTGTTGATTGAACTTCGGTAGCGTTTTCCTAAAATTTGCTTTGTTAAAATCCCCAGCTACAATAAATGTCGCCTCAGGATCTGTGGTTTCCAGTTTGCATGTGTAACAGTATAGTTTCCGCCCCTTACCTGGTCTCGAACCAGGGTCCCTCTGCACACATCGACAACAGCCACCCTCGAAGCATCATTACCCATCGCTCCACTTGCAGAGCAAGGAGAACAACTACTTCAAGGTCTCAGAGCGAGTGACGTCACCGATTGAAACGCTATTAGCGTGCACCCCGCTAACTAGCTAGCCATTTCACATCGGTTACACATGAAGTCCAGTGTAGTTCCTTGAGGGCCGTCATGGTAACGGGTTGAGGGGGAATATACACGGCTGTGACTATAACCAAAGATAATTATTTTGGGAGGTAATATGGTCGCCATTTGATTATGAGGTATTCTAGGTCATGTGAACAAAATCTCTGCAAGGTCCTGCACATCATCTCTAGCTGACACCTTTGCTAACAGGTAGGTATTGTGTCAATTTAAAACTCGACCAAGACAGTTCACAGAATTGTCCATTTAAAGAAATGTAGCCTTATTTATTATTACATTTAGCTAACATTAGATAGTTAATGCAGAGATTTTTACCTTTGCCTCAATTCGGCAGTCTGGTCCAGATCATAATTGAATTTGTAGTTATTTTATGACCGCCACATTATCAGCTAATTAGTAAATACAGGTGCAATATATTGATAAAAGTCACCCTGTCCTAGACGGTTATCAAAGCACAGCCCTTATTTTAAGGGTTTCTAAAATCCACTATTGTTTCTAAAATCCTGGAATATTGGAACAGTGGAAAAACGATTGGAACCATTTCCTTGTTTGACCTATTGATCTGTACTCTATTGGCAGCGTTTTACAGTCTTGAGTGTCTGGCATGACAATAAAAAAAGTAACCACAGCAAACCCGTCTGCCATTCAAAAGCATAAACGGTAGATCTATATTCACTGTAAAATTCACACAATTACACTGTAGCCTATTTAGTAACACTGTAAACATCAGATGATTTTATTAGTTTCAGTGAGAGTTCTTTTAGGACATATAACAAGCAATGAGATCATATTAGAGTCTGTGATCGTATCTAGCTAATGTTAGCCAATTGTTGTAAGCAATGCAGAGGAGCAACTCCATGCTTCAGCCATGTAGCAAAAACGCTGCATCAGACAGGTGATAATGCTTTAGCCATGTAACCATGATGCTGCATCAGACAGGGGATAATGCTTTAGCCATGTAGCCACGATGCTGCATCAGACAGGTGATAATTCTTCAGCTATGTAACCATGATGCTGCATCAGACAAGTGATAATTCTTCAGCTATGTAGCAACAATGCTGCATCAGACAGGTGATAATGCTTCAGCCATGTAGCCACACTGCTACTGCATCAGGCAGGGAATAATGCTGCATCAGGCAGGTGATAATGCTTCAGCCATGTTTCCACAATGCTGCTGCATCAGGCAGGTGATAATGCTTCATCCATGTAGCCACGATGCTGCTGCATCAGGCAGGTGAGAATGTTTCAGCCATGTAGCCACTGTGCTGCATCAGGCAGGTGATAATGTTTATTGCTAAAATAGGACCATGTACAGGCCCTAAAGATTTTTTTTTCATCATTATGTTATTGGGCTAATTTCCTGAGGGGAATATTACAATTAAACCGTTTTTTAATAGGCTACATGTCATAATTGAGAGGGTGAATGGTTTTATTTTTGTTTTCCTAACAATCAGTGTAAATATCAGATGTTATGGTTGGCTATAATATAAGGTACTTCCTCAGACTGCTAATGAAACATGAAATCACCCATGATTGAAATTCTGCATGTATGACTTGCTTTCCTGTGATCTTGGCCCGGGTCAGTAATTTTCTCATTCGGGCCAGTAGTCAAATTTACCTGAATGTCAAGACTGGTACCCGGGCTAACTGCCTTACATTTTTTAAGAAATATATTTTCATTGTTAGACCGGCCACTTGAGTATCTGGTCAATATAATGGATAATCTGTGGTCACACACGATAACTGAAATGTGTTAGTCACACACGTGCCTTATTATTAACTTGATAATGCACTCGGTTCAGGGTTATTGTGCTGTTCAATCTTGTTTTCCGTTGCCAATACCATTGCGTGCACAGTAGGAAGATAAGACAGTGGAGTCAAAAAGCTCACCATCCCACCATCTATTACTGATCTTAAATGTGTTTTACTATGTAACATCAGCATCTTTAACAGGTAGTTTGAGATACATTATTGCGTCCAGACATAGCCGTGGGAAGTAGGGGTGCTGAATCACCCCCTGATATTACTCCTGTACTCCTGCACACTCTGCCCTACTGCTGCACACTCCCTCCTTGGCCCCTTCACTGCTCATCCAAACAATCACACCAAATTATACTCTGAGGACTCTACCTAACAATTAGGCGGAGCTACAGAGCTTTTTATAGTCAGTGTCATGAATGCGCCAGTCAGTGTGTCAAACCTAACATCTAATGTACGACACATGCTACTTATAATTCTGCAAACAGTGGTATTGTGCTGGTTTGAAAGCGGACATTCATGAATTGTCCATTATTCTGCATTCCTCCCTCTGCATGTGATTTGGCTGAAGCTACCCTAACGCCTAATCTAATACTATTTTATTGTACAAAGAGTGATATGGTGAAAGTTTGAACGCACCAAGCATTCTTAATTTCTGTCTCTCTGCATGCATTGTGGCTTAGCGAGTGACACAATGCCACAGTAATTATTTCTGTTCAGTTCTCCAGCGACTGCAGTGCTGTTATAGAAGCAGTACAGTGGGCCAAAACCTTCATGGTGGAATAAACCATGAAAATAATGGGTCTATGTTATATATATGGATGTTTATTGTTAGGGTATTGTTAATCTCGGAAACCCAGAACTAAAATCTTGCAAAATTACGTCAGATGCTCGATTAGACTCTGCGGGGAGATCTATGACAAAAGATACTAGAATGAGCAGCGTGTCGGGCGAATCTGTGCAAACACCTGCGAAATTGTGATTTGTCCAAATGATCAGTGACGTAAAATCATCACACCGGAACAAAGTTCCTCATTAGTTGTCACATCCCAGAATCTGTTTACACTAACAGACGCTATGTACAGTGCATTCAGAAAGTATTCACACCCCTTGACATTTTTGTGTTACAGCCTGAATGGATTCAATTGAGATTTGTTTTGTCACTGGCATACACACCCCATAATGTCAAAGTGTAATTATGTTTTTCGAAGACAAAAAAGTAAAATGAAAAGCTGAAATGTCTTGAGTCAATAAGTATTAAACCCCTTTGTTAAGGCAAGCCTAAATAAGTTCAGGAGTAAACATTTACTTAACAAGTCACTTAATAAGTTGCATGGACTCACTCTGTGTGCAATAATAGTGTTTAACATGATACCTCATCTCTGTACCCCACACATACAATTATCTGTAAGGTCACTCAGTCAAGCAGTGAATTTAAAACAGATTCCATCACAAAGACCAGGGAGGTTTTCAAATGCCTCGGAAAGAAAGGCACCTATTGGTAGATGGATAATAATTAAAAAAGCAGACATTGGCCTCCCGAGTGGTGCAGTGGTCTAAGGCACTGCATCGCAGTGCTAGCTGTGCCACTAGAGATTCTGGGTTCGAGTCCAGGCTCTGTCGCAGCCGGCCGCGACCGGGAGGCCCATGGGGCGGCACACAATTGGCCCAGCATTGTCCTGGTTAGGGGAGGGATATCCTTGTCTCATCGCGCACCAGCGACTCCTGTGGTGGGGTGGGCGCAGTGCACGCTGACACGGTCGCCAGGTGTACTCTGTTTCCTCCGACACATTGGTGCGGCTGGCTTCCGGGTTGGATGGGCATTGTGCCAAGCCGGGTTGTGTTTCGGAGGACGCGTGGCTCTCGACCTTCGCCTCTCCCGAGTCCGTACGGAAGTTGCAGCGATGAGACAAGACTGTAACTACTACCAATTGGATACCATGAAATTGGGGAGAAAAAAGGGGTGAAAAATACAACAACAAAAAAGCAGACATTGAATATCCCTTTGAGCATGGTGAAGTTATTAATTACACTTTGGATGTCGTATCAATACACCCAGTCACTACAAAGATACAGGCGTTCTTCCTAACTCAGTTGCCGAGAGGAAGGAAACCGCTCAGCGATTTCACCATGATGTCCCCAATGGGGACTTTAAAACAGTTACAGAGTTTATTGGCTGTGATAGGAGAAAACTGAGGATTGATCAACAACATTGTAGTTACTCCACAATACTAACCTAATTTACAGAGTGTAAAGAAGAAAGCCTGTACAGAATAAAACTATTCCAAAACATGCATCCTGTTTGCAAAAAGGCAGTAAAGTAATACTGCAAAAATGTGGCAAAGCAATTCACTTTTTGTCCTGAATACAGTGTTTGGAGCAAATCCAATCCAACACATTACTGAGAACCACTCTCCATATTTTCAAGCAAAGTGATGGCTGCATCATGTTATGGGTATGCTTGTAATCGCTAAGGACTGGTGAGTTTTTCAGGATAAAAAGAAATGGAATGGAGCTAAACACCTTCAGGAAAACCAGGTTCAGTCTGCTTTCCACCAGACACTGGGAGATGAATTCACCTTTCAGCAGGACAATAACCTTTAACACAAGGCCAAGTCTACACTGGAGTTGCTTACCAAGAAGACATGTTCCTGAGTGGCCAAGTTAAAGTTTTGACTTAAATCTACAAGACCTGAAAATGGTTGTCTAGCAATGATCAACAACCAAGTTGACAGAACTTGAAGAATTTTTTAAAGAATAATGGCTAAACGTTGCACAATCCAGGTGTAGAAAACTCTTAGAGACTTACCCAGCTGTTATCACTGCCGAAGGTGCTTCTACTAAACATCGTTCTAGGTAGAACCCTTTGCCTTTGAAAGAACCCTTGTCTTCCAAAAAGGGTTCTTCAGATCAAAATGGTCCTTGGTAGAATCCTATCCCTCCACAAATCTTTTTTTTTCCTAAGAGTGTACATATTTATTTGGACAGGGAAATTTAAACTAATTTGTCTCCATATTCCAGCATTTTAGATTTGAGATCAAATGTTTTATATGCGGCAACAGTACAGAATGTCACATTTTATTTGAGGGTATTTTCATACATATCTGTTTTACCGTTAATAAATGAATGCCCTTTATGTATCTAGTCCCCCCATTTGAAGGTGTCATTTATTTTAGAGAAATTCACTTACACTGCATATCATTTAGTTAAAAGTTTAGAATTTGTTTCCATATTCCTAGCACGCAATGACTACACCAAGCTTGTGACTCTACAAACTTGTTGGATGCATTTGCAGTTTGTTTTGGTTGTGTTTTGGATTATGTTGTGCCCAATAAAAAGGAATGGTAAATAATGTATTATGTAATTTGGAGTCACTTTTATTGTAAACCTCCCGCTCTCTCAAACAGAGAATTAGTGAACATAAAAGTTCAATCAGGAGAAACGACAGGGATTATCCTGTCGCTGTACATTTCAATGACCTGAAGCATGACATTTCTACCTTTTTTTTTTGTGGCATAGAGAAAGTTAAGATATCAGACAAGGGAGGGGATATTAATAATACTCTGAGTAAAAGAGAATGTTTTGGGATTTTCACCCCCCAAAGGACTTAATGATGAAATGCCTATGTATGTTATGTTGTGAATTTGAACATGAATTATGTGCCTATTTAAGATTACTCTGATGTTTGTCGTACGATGTACCCAATGATTAATGAAAACTTGCTATGTCCTCATTGTGGTTCAATACGTCTTATTTATACACTTTTGTAATATTTATGGAATTCATATTGTTATATTTGGTAGCACTTATTTGTTTTTCCTTTGCCTCCAAACCCCTTCGATGTGTAGAACGGATGTGGGTGGGGCTAGGTCTACATAAGGGTGCAAATTTCTAAAAATTAATTAAAATTTCAAATAAAAAAAAATCACAAAAGCTCTGATGAAGGCCGATACGTAAAGCTTATTAAATATCAGTGATACTATCAAGAGCAGTGTTCGGTTTCCTTTTTCCTTCATCTTGTTCAATTGTTGCCATGCACCTGCATATAAGACTGCTCAGATGTGCGAGTGCCTTTTGAATATTGTAAATAAGAATAGCATATGTTTCTAAACCCTTCTACATTAATCTGGATGCTACCATGATTACGGATAGTCCTGAATGAATTGTGAATCATGATTATGTGAGAAAGTTAGATGCACAAATATCATACCCTCAAGACCCTCATTGTAATCATACCCATTACAATAACAGGGGAGGTTAGCATTTTTTGGGGGTATGATATTTGTGCGTCAATTCATTCAGGACTATCCATAATCTTGGTAGCATTCACATAAATTTAGAAGTGTTCAGAAACATATTCCATTCTTATTTACAATGTGTTGTCCAACTCATAAAATATTTTAGAAAAAGGCTCAGTGCTGTTATCCTCGCATGGTGAGCTTTGAAAGGTATTGAAAACAGGGGTGTCAATCATTTTGTAAATAAGAATAGAATATGTTTCTGAATGTGATTACGCAGATACGCGAGCAACTGCGGCCCCTCATGATGAATTCAGATTTTTTTGTGGCCTCCACCCCAATCAAAGTTGCCCATCCCTGACTGAAATCATCACTATCCCACCTTCTAAAATCGTTGACAGGTGGCACTATTGACTTATGGAATAAATATGTGTCCTAAAATGAAGAAAGAAATATTATTTTGAAAGATTAGCTGTCAAATAATTTGCAAACCGGGAGGGACCTGGAAATCTGGTCACAATGCTGATACGGTAGACACATTTTAATACCATGTGTAGACACATTTCTGGAAATGTGGGCACAATCAGAATGTGGACAAGATCAGGACAAAGGACCCATGTTAGCGCCAGGTATAAATGAGGCTATACTGGTGGATGGAGAGGCACTTAGGCCACAAATCATTTACTACTAAAGTCATAACTCACAGCCTAGAGCCAGGACCCAGAGGACAGGTTATCAGCACAGTAATTACTACAGTACAGCCGGAGAGAGTGTGTGTGTGTGTGTGTGTGTGTGTGTGTATGTGTGTGTGTGTGTGTGTGTGTGTGTGTGTGTGTGTGTGTGTGTGTGTGTGTGTGTGTGTGTGTGTGTGTGTGTGTGTGTGTGTGTGTGTGTGTGTGTATGTGTGTGTGTGTGTGTGTGTGTGTGTGTGTGTGTGTGTGTGTGTGTGTGTGTGTGTGTGTGTGTGTGTGTGCGTGCGCGTGTGCGCGTGTGCGTGTGTGTGTGTTTGTGTGTGTGCCACCGGAAATGCCTTGCGGTTGAGGTTGATGAGGTTGTCCGAGGTTATTTGCTGCTATTTTCTACTTTAACATAAATAACTTTGTAGTTGGGCGTTTGTGCTTGTAAAGGGTGTTATCACATTTGTAAGGTAATACTTTATTTTGCTAGTCCATCTGTAGCTGCTCTACAGACTATCAGTAACATTTTAACTAACTATCTCCAAGAAAATGCTCACCCAGTTGCGGCGCTCCTTGTTGCCGGGGACTTTAATGCAGGAAAACTGAAATCTGTTTTACCTCATTTCTACCAGCATGTCACCTGTGCAACTAGACGCGAAAACACTCTAGATCACCTTTACTCCACACACAGAGACACATACAAAACTCTAGATCACCTTTACTCCACACACAGACACACATACAAAACTCTAGATCACCTTTACTCCACACACAGAGACACATACAAAACTCTAGATCACCTTTACTCCACACACAGAGACACATACAAAACTCTAGATCACCTTTATTCCACACACAGACACACATACAAAACTCTAGATCACCTTTACTCCACACACAGAAACACATACAAAACTCTAGATCACCTTTACTCCACACACAGAGACACATACAAAACTCTAGATCACCTTTATTCCACACACAGACACACATACAAAACTCTAGATCACCTTTATTCCACACACAGACACACATACAAAACTCTAGATCACCTTTACTCCACACACAGAGACACATACAAAACTCTAGATCACCTTTACTCCACACACAGAAACACATACAAAACTCTAGATCACCTTTACTCCACACACAGAGACACATATAAAACTCTAGATCACCTTTATTCCACACACAGAGAAGCATACAAAGCTCTCCCTCGTCCTCCATTTGGCAAATCTGACCTTAACTCTATCCTCCTGATTCCTGTTTACAAGCAAAAACTCAAACAGGAAGTACCAGCGATGTGCTCAACACGGAAGTGGTTCGATGAAGCGGATGCTAAGCTATAGGACTGTTTGGCTAGCACAGACCGGAATATGTTCCGGGATTCATCCGATGGCACCGGCTTCATTAATAAGTGCATTGACGACATTGTCCCCACAGTGACCGTACGTACATATCCCAACCAGAAGCCATGGATTACAGGCAAAATCTGCACTGAGCTAAAGGCTAGAGCTGCCGCTTTCAAGGTGTGGGACACTACTCCAGACACTTATAAGAAATCCATCAAACAGGCAAATCGTCAATACAGGACCAAGATCGGGTCCTACTACACTGACTCTGATGCTTGTTGGATGTGGCAGGGCTTGCAAACTATCCCAGATTACAAATGTAAACCCAGCCGCGAGCTGTCCAATGACGCGAGCCTTCAAGACGAGCTAAATACCTTCTATCCTCGCTTGGAGGCTAGCAACACTGAACAATGCATGAGAGTACCAGTTGTTTCTGACTGTGTGATCACGCTCTCCATAGCCAATGTGAGTAAGACCTTTAAACAGGTTAACATTCACAAGACCGCAGGGCCAGACGGATTACCAGGATGCGTACTCAGAGCATGCACTGACCAGCCAGAAAGTGTTTAAACTGACCATTTCAACCTCTCCCGGACTGGGTCTGTAATACCTTCATGTTTCAAGCAGACCATCATATTCCCTTGCCCAAGAACGCCAAGGTAACCTGTTTAAATGACTATCGCCCCGTAGCACTCACATCTGTAGCCATGAAATGATTCGAAAGGCTGGTCATGGCTCACATCAACACCATCATCCCAGACACCCTGGGCCCACTCCAATTCGCATACCGCCCCATGAGATCCACAGATGCCCCAGGTGGTGAGGGTAGCAACAATACAGCCACTACGCTGACCCTCAACATAGGGGTCCCTCAGGAGTGCATGCTTAGTTCCCTCCTGTAGTCCCTGTTCACCCATGACTGTGTGGCCGCCCATCACTCCAACACCGTCATTGAGTTTGCCGACGACACACTGGTGGTAAACCTGATCACCGACAACGTGGAGACTGGCGGTGTGGTGCCAGGACAACAACCTCTCCCTCAACGTCAGCAAGACAAAGGAGCTGATCGTGAACTTCAGGAAATGGAGGGCTGACCACGCCCTCATCCACATCGACGGGGCTCTAGTGGAGCAGGTCGAGAGCTTCAAGTTCCTTGAAGAGGGCACAACAACGTGAAGAGGGCACGATAACGTGAAGAGGGCACGATAACGCCTCTTCGCTCTCAGGAAGCTGAAATGATTCGGCATGGGCCCTCATATCCTCAAAACGTTCTACAGCTGCACCATCTTGACTGGCTGCATCGCTTGGTATGGCAACTGCTTTGCATCTGACCGCAAGGCGCTACAGAGGGTAGTGCGTATGGAGAATTACATCCCTCGGGCCGAGCTCCCTGCCATCCAGGACCTCTATACCAGGCAGTGTCAGAGGAAGACCAAAAAAATTGTCAAAGACTGTTCTCTCTGGCACCGCACAGCAAGCGGGCCTGATCCATATATTAGCATATATGCCACGACAACACCTTTTCTGGGGCAAAAAGTATGACACCAATCAGGCCCTCGAGGACTGGAGTTGCCCAGGCCTGTCATAGACTGTTCTCTCTGCTACCGCATGGCAAGCGGTACCGGAGCGCCAAGTCTAGGACCAAAAGGCTCCTTAAACAGCCTTTTAATCAAATGGCCACCAGACTATTTACATTGACCCCCCCCATTTGTTTTTACACTGTTGCCACTTGCTGTTTATTATCTATGCATAGTCACTTTACCCCTACCTACATGTGCAAATTACCTCGACTAACCTGTACCCCTGCACATTGACTCGGTCCCGGTACCCCCTGTATATAGCCTCGTTATTGTTATTTTGTTGTGTTACTTTTTATAATTTTTTACTTTAGTTAATTTGGTTAATATTTTCTTAACTCTTTCTTGAACTGCATTGTTGGTTAAGGGCCTGTAAGTAAGCATTTCATGGTAAGGTCTACACCTGTTGTACTCGGCACATATGACAAACACATTTTGATTTGATTTCATTTACACCAAATCTGGAACCAACAGGACCCTGAACAGCTTCTACCCCCAAGCCATAAGATTGCTAAATAGTTAGTTAAACAGTTAACCAATAGCTACCCGGACTATCTGCATTGACCCTTTTTGCACTAACTGTTTTGACTCATCAAATACTGTACACTGCTGTTACTGTTAATTATCTATCTGGTTGCCTAGTCACTTTATCCCTACCTATATGTACATACAGTACCAGTCAAAAGTTTGGACACACCTACTCATTCCAGGGTTTTTCTTAATTTTTTATATTTTCTACATTGTAGAATAATTGTGAAGACATCAAAACTATGAAATAACACATATTGAATCATGTACTTAAGAAAGTATTCAGACCCATAGACACATTATTTACGTTAAAACCTTATTCTAAAATGGATTCAGTAGTTTTCCCCCCTCATCAATCTACACACAATACCCCATAATGATAAAGCAAAAACAGGTTTTTTGAGTTTTTTGAAAGTATTCAGCACATTTACTCAGTACTTTGTTGAAGCATCTTTGGCAGAGATTGAGCCTTGAGTCTCCTTGGGTATGACGCTACAAGCTTGGCACACCTGTATTTGGGGAGTTTCTCCCATTCTTCTCTGCAGATCCTCTCAAGCTCTGTCAGGTTGGATGAGGAGCGTCTCTGCACAGCTTTTTTCAGGTCTCTCCAGAGATGTTCGATCGAGTTCAGGCTCTGGCTGGGCCACGCAAAGACATTCAGAGACTTGTCCCGAAGCCGGATCTCTTTGGAGCAGGTTGTCATCAAGGATCTCTCTGCACTTTGCTCCATTAATTTCTCCCTCTATCCTGACTACTCTCCCAGTCCCTGTCGCTGAAAAACATCCCCATAGCATGATGCTGCCACCACCATGCTTCATCGTAGGGCTGGTGGCAGGTGTCCTCCAGACGTGACTCTTGGCATTCAGACCAAAGAGTTCAATCTTGGTTTCATCAGATCAAAGAATCTTGTTTCTCATGGTCTGAGAGTTCTTTGGGTGCCTTTTGGCAAACTCCAAGCGGGTTGTCATGTGCCTTTTACTGAGGAGTGGCTTCCGTCTGGCCACTCTACCATAAAGGCCTGATTGGTGGAGTGCTGCAGAGATGGTTGTCCTTCTGGAAGGTTCTCCCATCTCCACAGAATAACTCTGGAGCACTGTGAAAGTGACTATTGGGTTCTTGCTCACCTCCCTGACCAAGGCCCTTCTCCACGTATTGCTCAGTTTGGCCTGGTGGCCAGCTCTAGGAAGAGTCTTGGTGGTTCCAAATTTCTTCCATTTAAGAATGATGGAGGCCACTGTGTTCTTGGGGACCTTCAATGCTGCAGACATGTTTTGGTACCCTTCCCCAGATCTGTGCCTTGACACAATTCTGTCTCAGAGCTCTGCGGACAATTCCTTTGACCTCATGGCTCGGTTTTTGCTCTGACATGCACTGTCAACTGTGGGACCTTATATGCAGAGGTGTCTGCCTTTCAAAATCATGTCCAATCAATTGAATTTACCACAGGTAGCTCAATTTTGAGTCTCATAGCAAAGGGTCTGAATACCTATGTAAATAAGGTATTTCTGTTTTTTTAATTATGAAATTGCAAAAATGTCTAAAAACGTTTTTGCTCCGTCATTATGGGATATTGTGTGTAGATTGATGAGGAAAATAATTCATTTAATCTATTTTAGGTTAAAGCTGTAATGTCACAAAATGTGGAAAAAGTGAAGGGGTCTGAATATTTTCAGAATGCACTGTATCGACCTCAATTACATCGTACCCCTGCAAATCTCCTCGGTACTGGTACCCCGTGCATATACGGTAGCCAAATTATTGTTACAAATTTTTCTCTCTGCATTTCACTGTTAGTCTACACCTGTTGTTTACGAAGCATGTGACAAATACAATTTTATTGATTTGTTTTGATAGTATGACCATCTGTAGAGGATCTACAGATGGACTATCCAGGCTATCCAAATAAAGTGTGACAGTAAGTAAAATAATTGACTCATTGTGAGGAGTTTAGTTTGAATTTGCAAATTGAAATATCCACTCATTGTACTGATCTGTGGACAAGCTATAAGTCAGATAGACAGACTAGTTGCAAGCTTGGAGAATCAAACTGAAAGTTAATGTAGGTGTCTGTATGTCTGTATCTGTGTGATGTCAAGCCCCAGACGAGGACCTAGCAGATAACCACTTTCATCTGAGGCAGGCCAGAGGGGTATACTACAAAGCAGGACCCAGGAGTTAGCCAGCTAACTTGCCTAAATATTCTAAAATAACTTTTTAAACATTTCAAAAAGATAAGCTTGACTCAACAACCAAAACCACAAATATATATACAGTGGGGAGAACAAGTATTTGATACACCGCCGATTTTGCAGGTTTTCCTACTTACAAAGCATGTAGAGGTCTGTAATTTTAATCATAGGTACACTTCAACTGTGAGAGACAGAATCTAAAACAAAAATCCAGAAAATCACATTGTATAATTTTTAAGTATTTAATTTGCATTTTATTGCATGACATAAGTATTTGATACATCAGAAAAGCAGAACTTAATATTTGGTACAGAAACCTTTGTTTGCAATTACAGCGTTCATACGTTTCCTGTAGTTCTTGACCAGGTTTGCACACACTGCAGCAGGGATTTTGGCCCACTCCTCCATACAGACCTTCTCCAGATCCTTCAGGTTTCGGGGCTGTCGCTGGGCAATACAGACTTTCAGCTCCCTCCAAAGATTTTCTATTGGGTTCAGGTCTGGAGACTGTCTAGGCCACTCCAGGACCTTGAAATGCTTCTTACGGAGCCACTCCTTAGTTGCCCTGGCTGTGTGTTTCGGGTCGTTGTCATGCTGGAAGACCCAGCCACGACCCATCTTCAATGCTCTTACTGAGGGAAGGAGGTTGTTGGCCAAGATCTCGCGATACATGGCCCCATCCATCCTCCCCTCAATACAGTGCAGTCGTCCTGTCCCCTTTGCAGAAAAGCATCCCCAAAGAATGATGTTTCCACCTCCATGCTTCACGGTTGGGATGGTGTTCTTGGGGTTGTACTCATCCTTCTTCTTCCTCCAAACACGGCGAGTGGAGTTTAGACCAAAAAGCTCTATTTTTGTCTCATCAGACCACATGACCTTCTCCCATTCCTCCTCTGGATCATCCAGATGGTCATTGGCAAACTTCAGACGGGCCTGGACATGCACTGGCTTGAGCAGGGGGACCTTGCGTGCACTGCAGGATTTTAATCCATGACGGCGTAGTGTGTTACTAATGGTTTTCTTTGAGACTGTGGTCCCAGCTCTCTTCAGGTCATTGACCAGGTCCTGCCGTGTAGTTCTGGGCTGATCCCTCACCTTCTTCATGATCATTGATGCCCCACGAGGTGAGATCTTGCATGGAGCCCCAGACCGAGGGTGATTGACCGTCATCTTGAACTCCTTCCATTTTCTAATAATTGCGCCAACAGTTGTTGCCTTCTCACCAAGCTGTTTTTCTATTGTCCTGTAGCCCATCCCAGCCTTGTGCAGGTCTACAATTTTATCCCTGATGTCCTTACACAGCTCTCTGGTCTTGGCCATTGTGGAGAGGTTGGAGTCTGTTTGATTGAGTGTGTGGACAGGTGTCTTTTATACAGGTAACGAGTTCAAACAGGTGGAGTTAATACAGGTAATGAGTGGAGAACAGGAGGGCTTCTCAAAGAAAAACTAACAGGTCTGTGAGAGCCGGAATTCTTACTGGTTGGTAGGTGATCAAATACTTATGTCATGCAATAAAATGCAAATTAATTACTTAAAAATCATACAATGTGATTTTCTGGATTTTTGTTTTAGATTCCATCTCTCACAGTTGAAGTGTACCTATGATAAAAATTACAGACCTCTACATGCTTTGTAAGTAGGAAAACCTACAAAATTGACAGTGTATCAAATACTTGTTCTCCCCACTGTATATATATTTTATGCGTTCAGAAAATCAACAGTTATTTCTGGTTGTTTATCAACGTTGGCGGGCTAACTCATTGATCCTGAGGGGTATGTTACAAAGCAAGGTAGATCTACTTAGGGTTTTCTAAAACTAGCCAGTTTCAGTTAGCTTCCCATTCCAGCTCAGGCTTCATCCATACTACGATTGTCACGCCCTGACCTTAGAGATCCTTTTTATGTCTCTATTTTGGTTTGGTCAGGGCGTGAGTTGGGGTGGGCATTCTATGTTTTGTGTTTCTATGATTTTCTATTTCTATGTTTTGGCCAGGTATGGTTCTCAATCAGGGACAGCTGTCTATCGTTGTCTCTGATTGGGAACCATGCTTAGGTAGCTTTTTCCCCCCACCGTTCTTTGTGGGAAGTTGACTTTGTTTAGGGCACATAGCCTTTGAGCTTCACGGTTCGTTTTTGTATGGTTTCTTGTTTTTTGTCGGCGTCATTCTTAAATAAAGAAAATGTACGCTGACCACGCTGCACCTTGGTCCTCCTCCTTCAACAGCCGTGACAGAACTTCCCACCAACAAAGGACCAAGCAGCGTGGTAAAGAGGACTCCTGGACATGGGAGGAGATCCTGGATGGTAAGGGACCCCGGAGGCAGGCTGGGGAGTATCGCCGTCCACGGGATAGGCGGAGTGGCAACGTTATGAGGGAACACGATTGGCAAGGAAGCCAGCACTTTGAGATATCAGCTGATGTAAGAAGGGCTATATAAATACATTTGATTTGATTACATGTGAACAACTGACCTCATGCATCTGTTTATTTTACGTGTGAAAATTTCAGCTCAACATGTGAAAACAGCTATTTCACATGTGAAAAGCGATTTCAACTGCAAACTTCACATCAATCAATTACATTTATTTATAAAGCCCTTTTTACATCAGCAGATGTCACAAAGTGCTATACAGAAACCCAGCCTAAAACCCCAAACAGCAAGCAATGCAGATGTAGAAGCAGGGTGGCTAGGAAAAACTCCCTAGAAAGGCAGGAACCTAGGAAGAAACCTAGAGAGGAGCCAGGCTCTGAGGGGTGGCCAGTCCTCGTCTGGCTGTGCCGAGTGGAGATTATAAGAGTACATGGCCATTAAGGCCAGATTGTTCTTCAAGATGTTCATACATTCATAGATTACCACCAAGGTCAAATAATAATCACGTTTATTTTGTAAGGGAATTAAATTATATGGGGGTTTTATAGTAAGTGGTATGCTGTTCAGCTAAAATAGTGTAAAAATCTTTAATCAATGAAAATATGATTACATTTGACATGCTCACTTAGGCCTAGAATCAATCAGATCATAGCTGACACCAGCGTCGCGGATGTTTTGGTGGTGTTAGAGGTTGAACTGTTGGAGCCGTCAAATCAGTAAGCAGCTGCGCCTGCAATCATTGTCACAAAGCCACACCCGCCCAACTCCAGTTAGAAGTTCACAACGATAATTACGCTATACCTGAAAAATTATGAAATGCAATAATGAGGATATATATAATTACTGTATAAATGAACATACACAATGTAACTGTGTGTCTAATATGTAAGTTAAAAGCACTGTTTGTGTGTATCCTAATGACTCTTTTTTCTTTGCAGGGCATCACCTGTGAAATCTCATGAAAAAATACATGTGAAAATCCATATGTAAAACTTTCTGTGAAATATCATCATGTGAAATCATGTCAGTTGTACAACTGACTAGGTATCCCTTTTTCCTCAGAAACAGAAAGGAGAGACAAGAGGCATGACCATCCCCCTTTAAACTTTATTAGTTCATCTCATTATTGTTAAGCAAAGCAAAACACCAAATTATGAAGGCATCATTTTCATTTAATAGTACTGTACTCCAATTCATATGGTAATTTATAGTTTCATAGTACTGTACTTTACTGTTATTCATTGGATGTACTGTATAGCATGGAAACACTAAAAATGAATAATTTGTGAATGTATAATTGATAACAACATCGGAAAACAAAATTAAATGCTTT
Source organism: Salvelinus alpinus (assembly GCF_045679555.1). NCBI lineage: Eukaryota > Metazoa > Chordata > Actinopteri > Salmoniformes > Salmonidae > Salvelinus > Salvelinus alpinus. Next base: position 72,260,639 of record NC_092088.1, read on the forward strand.
TCGCTCAATTTTCCGAAACCCAGAGAGTAACAGAGTGAATCAATAGAACAAAACATATCAGCCATCACGTTACAGTAGGTAAATACTCAATTACAAATCATCTGCAAGCGATACACCCAAGTATCTGTTAGAAACAGATAATGAAGAAGACATTTGACAATGTGAAATAAGGCAAACTCATTTGATACAATTATTGACAAACTGGTTAAAAGACGATAAGTAGAGAAAAGAGAAAAGAGAGAGGACTATTAAAATGGCTGACTGTTTGACTGTCCCAAATGGCACCCTATTCCCTATATAATGCACTACTTTTGACCGGAGCCCAGAGAGTTAACTATTTAAGGAATACGGTGCCATTCAGGACACAACCCATGTTTGTGAAGTTCTAAGCGATTCTGGCATGCATTGGAACGAAACGACAGAGGAAGGAACCATAATCAATCTGTTGAAAGATTAAAAGACACCAGACATCCTGTAGTTCAAAGTGCTTGTTGGTGCTGATAAGGAGCTCTTTAATGAGCTTGTCTATGTCTCAAGTGGCACCCCCTTCCCTATACCGTGCACTACTTTTGACCAGGGCTCATATGGCTCTAGTGAAAAGTACTGCACTTTATAGGGAAGGGGGTGTCATTTGGGACACAGACTTTGTCTGCAGCTACAGATGCTGCTCTCTGAACATCAGACATTGTCAGAGCTTGTGTGTGTGTGTGTGTGTGTATGTGTGTGTCTCTCTCTCTCTCTCTCTGTGTGTGTGTATGTTAACATCAGACATGATCAAGCATTATCTCACTGATGAAAGCAAAGCTGCTAGGGCTGAGTGATGGAGATGAAATTCTTTTGAAGTGTGTGTGTGTGTGTGTGTGTGTGTGTGTGTGTGTGTGTGTGTGTGTGTGTGTGTGTGTGTGTGTGTGTGTGTGTGTGTGTGTGTGTGTGTGTGTGTGTGTGTGTGTGTGTGTGTGTGTGTGTGTGTGTGTGTGTGTGTGTGTGTGTGTGTGTGTGTGTGTGTGTGTGTGTGCGTGTGTGTGTGTGTCAAGGTATTAGTAGCTGACATCGTGACTAGGGTTGCAAAGCTACCGGTAATTTACCAAAGTTATCAGAATCTTCAGTAATTTTGGTAATTAACAGAAAATGTATGGCAATTTATCTTAACTTTGGTACTTTATACTTGAATAACTTTAATATATATATATATAAAAGTATATATATATATTCATATATAGTATTAATTGTTATATCTGTCCATATTGTCCATGGGTTTCTAGTAGATAGACCATATGGTTCAAGCCTAATTATTGATAAAAGCATCTAATGAACAATGGCATTATTTTCAATTAACTCTGCGACTCTTCCAACTATTCACTTTTCTTCACAACTGTCACCAATTTAACGCCAAAACATTGACACCATACATATATATTGACAAAGTAAAAAGAATTACACTGTGTCAATTTATTTATTTTTAAACCAATTGTATTCATCAGTTTGTGGTTTATATTTAGGATAATGTTTTACAGCTTTGCCATATTTTAAAAATCCCCTTATTTAATTATGTCAAATATTTTACATGTGATAAGACCAGAGATAATTAGACATCTGTAATAATCTAAAGTAGGGCCACTAGCAAGGGCCACTAGAAAGGGGCACTAGATGTCTTGTGATAGATTACATAAAATCCTTGAAAGATACCAACATCCTAGTAGTTTACTGGTAAACGTAGAAAGTTTCCAGTAATATACCCTACCTTTGCAACCCTGATCATGACTAGCTATCGGCGCTGAAACAGCAAGAAATGTGTGACAAGAAGATATGGCAGACACTCTGAACTTGGTATAATGCTGTGATGTACTCCTCTGTGTGTGTGTGAGTCCATGATGTTGCAATGTGCTCCTGCCTCCTCTATGTCAAAGGTATTTTCAAAGACCATGTCAGTCATACACGCAGCAATCAACAGAAGCATAGTAAATGCTGGAAGATGTCATGTTCCGTCTTGTTTTCCACTGCTGAATGTCAGACTGTTAAAACTAGTGATAGACAGACAGACAGACAGACAAGGTGCTGTGTCGGTTCTATGGTGCTTGTTAGAAACAGAGGATGGTGGTGGTATACGGAACCCCCAACCTGTAATGTCAACGTCTGCAAACTGGAGCTGGTGCAGCTATTTTGGGTTGGTGAAAGTGGCGTTCTGATATTTTTACAGTCCCATGCTCCCAGAATGTTCTAGACTCTAGACGGAATTTAAGGTTAGATGGAACGCTCCCACAATGTTCTAGACTCTAGATGGAATTTAAGGTTAGATGGAACGCTCCCATAATGTTCTAGATGGAATGTATGGTTAGATGGAACGCTCCCACAATGTTCTAGATGGAATGTAACAGAGATATTATATTTAGGATATTATTAATATTCTCAATATATGCCTCTAGAATGGAACATTAGACTTTCCAACAGAAGGTTTATTCCTCTGGCACTATATGGCTAATATGGGAATGGCTAGTAGTACTGTAGTAGTAGTACTGTAGTAGTAGTAGTAGTAGTAGTACTGTAGTAGTAGTAGTAGTACTGTAGTAGTAGTAGTAGTAGTAGTAGCAGGAATAGGAGTGGTAGCAGGAGTAGTAGTAGTAGTAGTAGTAGTAGTATAGTAGTAGTAGCAGGAATATGAGTGGTAACAGGAGTAGTAGTAGTAGAAGTAGTACTGTAGTAGTAGTAGTAGTAGTAGTAGTAGTACTGTAGTAGTAGTAGTAGTAGCAGGAATAGGAGTGGTAGCAGGAGTAGTAGTACTAGTACTGTAGTAGTAGTAGTAGCAGGAATAGGAGCGGTAGTAGTAGTAGTAGTAGTACTGTAGTAGTAGTAGTAGTAGTAGCAGGAATATGAGTGGTAGTAGTAGTAGTAGTAGTAGTAGTAGCAGGAGCAGGAATAGGAGTGGTAGCAGGAGTAGTAGTAGTAGTAGTAGCAGGAGCAGGAATAGGAGTGGTAGCAGGAGTAGGAGTAGTAGTAGTAGGAATAGGAGTAGTAGCAGGAGTGGTAGTAGGATTTGTAGTAGTAGTAGCAGGAGCAGGAATAGGAGTAGTAGTAGTAGCAGGAGCAGTAGTAGTAGTAGTAGGAATAGGAGTAGTAGCAGGAGTAGTAGTAGTAGTAGTAGCAGGAGCAGGAATAGGAGTGGTAGCAGGAGTAGGAGTAGTAGTAGTAGGAATAGGAGTAGTAGCAGGAGTGGTAGTGGGAGTTGTAGTAGTAGTAGCAGGAGCAGTAGGAGTAGTAGTAGTAGTAGTAGTAGTAGTTAGATCTAACAGACTGCCAGGTATCGCATCAGTTTGATGTTACAGTCCTCTATCATGTTTCTTTTTTTACATCCATATTCAAATTTGATCGATGAATCATTTAATGAATGACCGATTCTGTAATAAAGATTGATTGATGATGGATTTCATTGATGACAGATGACATCATTTCATTATAATAAAGATTCAAAAAGTAATTAAAAAGTAATGTAAAATAGGGGAATGAGTTATGTCATGGTGAATGACTCGTTCTTGTGCCTCCGGTCCCCCGGTTTAAGAGGGCATACGGGCACAGGTACTGATGTGGTGGCCCTTTCTTTCTTCACAGTTGGCTGGTTGATTGTCCCTCCTCCTGCTGTTCATTCCTTCTTATCTACAGGATCTGGATGGACAGAAGAAAACAGGAAGAAAATAGTAATAAGAAGAAGTTGATGACACGAGGGTGCAAAAGTAGAGCAACCTTTCCAGAAACACAACAGGGATTGAACCAATCACAGGCAACACAATAGACCTTATTCACACGGTGGACCATGATTGGTGGAGATCCAGGAAGTTGAAGTGCTCCTCATCTACCCCATGATGTTGTGTCAAACTACCCCTCTATTGTGAGTTCCCTAGCACACTATTTATATGGGCCCTGGTGAAAAGTAGTGCACTATATAGGGCAGGGGTATTCAACTCTTACCCTACATAGTCCGGACTGCTGCTGGTTTTCTGTTCTACCTGATAATAAATTGCACAAACATGGTATCCCAGGTCTAAATGAGTCCCTGATTAGAGGGGAACAATGAAGAGAAAAAAGGTCTAGATTTTATTTTGAGGGATATAGGGCAAAGAGTGCCATTTGGGACGAACAGTATCTTGCATAGTGAGACAATAACTTCTTGTGTGTGTTTGAGTTGGGCATTATCTATGGGATTTGGAGGGGAGATAGGAGAGGGTGAGGTAAGACTGCAGGAGAGGGTGTGGTAAGGCTGCAGGAGAGGGTGAGGAAAGGCTGCAGGAGAGGGTGAGGAAAGGCTGCAGGAGAGGGTAAGGTAAGGCTAAAGGAGAGAGTGAGGTAAGGCTGCAGGAGAGGGTAAGGTAAGGCTGCAGGAGAGGGTGAGGAAAGGCTGCAGGAGAGGGTGAGGTAAGGCTGCAGGAGAGGGTGAGGTAAGGCTGCAGGAGAGGGTGAGGAAAGGCTGCAGGAGAGGGTAAGGTAAGGCTGCAGGAGAGGGTGAGGAAAGGCTGCAGGAGAGGGTGAGGTAAGGCTGCAGGAGAGGGTAAGGTAAGGCTGCAGGAGAGGGTGAGGAAAGGCTGCAGGAGAGGGTGAGGAAAGGCTGCAGGAGAGGGTGAGGAAAGGCTGCAGGAGAGGGTGAGGTAAGGCTGCAGGAGAGGGTGAGGAAAGGCTGCAGGAGAGAGTGAGGTAAGGCTGCAGGAGAGGGTGAGGTAAGGCTGCAGGAGAGGGTGAGGAAAGGCTGCAGGAGAGGGTAAGGTAAGGCTGCAGGAGAGGGTAAGGTAAGGCTGCAGGAGAGGGTGAGGTAAGGCTGCAGGAGAGGGTGAGGAAAGGCTGCAGGAGAGGGTGAGGAAAGGCTGCAGGAGAGGGTGAGGTAAGGCTGCAGGAGAGGGTGAGGAAAGGCTGCAGGAGAGGGTGCGGTAAGGCTGCAGGAGAGGGTAAGGTAAGGCTGCAGGAGAGGGTGAGGAAAGGCTGCAGGAGAGGGAGAGGTAAGGCTGCAGGAGAGGGTGAGGTAGGGCTGCAGGAGAGGGTGAGGAAAGGCTGCAGGAGAGGGTGAGGTAAGGCTGCAGGAGAGGGTAAGGTAAGGCTGCAGGAGAGGGTGAGGAAAGGCTGCAGGAGAGGGTGAGGAAAGGCTGCAGGAGAGGGTGAGGAAAGGCTGCAGGAGAGGGTGAGGTAAGGCTGCAGGAGAGGGTGAGGAAAGGCTGCAGGAGAGAGTGAGGTAAGGCTGCAGGAGAGGGTGAGGTAAGGCTGCAGGAGAGGGTGAGGTAAGGCTGCAGGAGAGGGTAAGGTAAGGCTGCAGGAGAGGGTAAGGTAAGGCTGCAGGAGAGGGTGAGGTAAGGCTGCAGGAGAGGGTGAGGAAAGGCTGCAGGAGAGGGTGAGGAAAGGCTGCAGGAGAGGGTAAGGTAAGGCTGCAGGAGAGGGTGAGGAAAGGCTGCAGGAGAGGGTGAGGTAAGGCTGCAGGAGAGGGTAAGGTAAGGCTGCAGGAGAGGGTGAGGAAAGGCTGCAGGAGAGGGAGAGGTAAGGCTGCAGGAGAGGGTGAGGTAGGGCTGCAGGAGAGGGTGAGGAAAGGCTGCAGGAGAGGGTGAGGAAAGGCTGCAGGAGAGGGTTAGGTAAGGCAGACAGACATAGGAAGGCAGGCTGTCAGATAGGCAGGCACACACACAGACAGACAGACAGAGAAGACAGGCAGGCAGGCAGGCAGGCAGGCAGGCAGGCAGGCAGGCAGGCAGGCAGGCAGGCAGGCAGACAGACAGACAGACAGACAGACAGACAGACAGACAGACAGACAGACAGACAGACAGACAGACAGACAGACAGACAGACAGACAGACAGACAGACAGACAGACAGACAGACATGCCCATGTGCTCTGTTGGCTGATATTTTTTGTGTTTATATAGGACCTCCCGCCCACCTACCGTCAACCAATTATGTCAATGCGGAACTATACGGAGCCCTCCGCATTGTTACAACATTTGGGAGGCGCACAGCGATGCGGTACGGAGCTCGATTTGTCCTCTGCATGCCTCCGGAGGCTCCGCATGTGCGTCACACCCTCCATTGAAACATCCGACCACATTTTCGGATCAAGCATAACTTGGCTTTAAGGGTGTCATTTTACATGCTAAAAGAGCACACCTGATTAAACTTTTCAATTATGACAATAATAACACCTATGGAATTTTAACTATATAATTTGGCTGACTAGAATTTAAAAAACTATAAGGTTCTTCAAAACAATCTACAAAGAACCTTTGAGATTGAAGAAAGTTCTTTATAGAACCATTTTACAAAAAGGTTCCATAAAGAACCATAAAAAAGGGTTCTGTATCGCCCCAAAAAGGGTTGTAACCATAGCGGAACCCTTTTTTGGTGCTGTATAGAACCTTTTTTTAATGGTTCTTTATAGGACCTTAGGACATTTTTCTTTATAGCACCATAAAGGTTCCATATTGAACCTTATGAGCATGGTTCTTTATAGAACCTTCAAAAAAAGGATCCATACAACACCAAAAAGTGATCTGCTATAGTTACAAGTCCCCCCAAAATTATTTGGCACTATGTTGATTTATTTTGCTGTGCACTGCGGCTGCGTCCCAAAAGGCACCTTATTCCATACATAGGGCATTACTAATGACCAGGGCCCGTACACCGGATGTCACATACACCGGATGGGTGCAATGAAATGTGTTGTTTTACAGGGCCAGCCATAGTAGGACAGCGCCCCTGGAGCAAATTAGGGTTAAGGGTTTTCACCTTGTCGGCTCGGTTATTCAAACCAGCAGTCTTTCGGTTACTGGCTTAATGTCAAATGACATGCAGAAACATTACATTGGGCCCTCAATGGAGACCTGGATATGGCAACATGGCAGCAGTATTGTATTTTATCAAATATGATTTATCAGTATCTGTGTCCCAAATGGCATTATATTCCCTACACAGTGCACTAAATAGGGAATAAGGTACCATTTTGGACACAGTCATGATTTATCAGCATTATTATTGCCCCAGCAGTTAATGTCGCTTCCGAGTTAAGTTAATATACAACCCAAATGTGATTTATTAAACTGTGTGATAGTTGAGTGTGTAGGTAATTCATCACAGTCAATCTCCTAAGGCTCGCTTTCACATACAGTATTTACCAAAATATCAGGGTCACTACTGGGAGAGGGGAAGAGGGGAGTATGGGAGAGGAGAGAAGAGAGGACATGAGACGATTTAGAAATGCACAGTTGGCCTGAGTAAACAGGTAGAAAGAGAGAAAGAGAGAGGAGAGAAGAGAGCAAGATGGAGAAAGATGGAGAAAGACAGAAAGAGGTAGAGTGATAGACAGAAAGAGGTAGAGGGATAGACAGAAAGAGGTAGAGTGATAGACAGAAAGAGGTAGAGAAGGATAGACAGAAAGAGGTAGAGTGATAGACAGAAAGAGGTAGAGAGGGATAGACAGAAAGAGGTAGAGTGATAGACAGAAAGAGGTAGAGAGGGATAGACAGAAAGAGGTAGAGTGATAGACAGAAAGAGGTAGAGGGATAGAATGAAAGAGGTATAGTGATAGACAGAAAGCAGTAGAGAGGGATAGACAGAAAGAGGTAGAGTGATAGACAGAAAGAGGTCGAGAGGGATAGACAGAAAGAGGTAGAGAGGGATAGACAGAAAGAGGTAGAGTGATAGACAGAAAGAGGTAGAATGATAGACAGAAAGAGGTAGAGAGGGATAGACAGTAAGAGGTAGAGTGATAGACAGAAAGAGGTAGAGAGGGATAGACAGAAAAGGGTAGAGGGATAGACAGAAAGAGGTAGAGAGGGATAGACAGAAAGCAGTAGAGAGGGATAGACAGAATGAGGTAGAGGGATAGACAGAAAGAGGTAGAGAGGGATAGACAGAAAGAGGTAGAGTGATAGACAAAAAGAGGTAGAGAGGGATAGACAGAAAGCAGTCGAGAGGGATAGACAGAAAGCAGTAGAGAGGGATAGACAGAATGAGGTAGAGGGATAGACAGAAAGAGGTAGAGAGGGATAGACAGAAAGAGGTAGAGTGATAGACAAAAAGAGGTAGAGAGGGATAGACAGAAAGAGGTAGAGAGGGATAGACAGAAAGAGGTAGAGTGATAGACAGAAAGAGGTAGAGAGGGCTGGACAGAAAGAGGTAGAGTGATAAACAGAAAGCAGTAGAGAGGGATAGACAGAAAGAGGTAGAGTGATAGACAGAAAGAGGTAGAGAGGGATAGACAGAAAGAGGTAGAGAGGGATAGACAGAAAGCAGAAGAGAGGGATAGACAGAAAGAGGTAGAGAGGGATAGACAGAAAGAGGTAGAGTGATAGACAGAAAGAGGTAGAGTGATAGACAGAAAGACGTAGAGAGGGATAGACAGAAAGAGGTCGAGAGGGATAGACAGAAAGAGGTAGAGTGATAGACAGAAAGCAGTAGAGGGGGATAGACAGAAAGAGGTAGAGTGATAAACAGAAAGAGGTAGAGTGATAGACAGAAAGAGGTAGAGAGGGATAGACAGAAAGAGGTAGAGTGATAGACAGAAAGAGGTAGAGAGGGATAGACAGAAAGGGGTAGAGTGATAGACAGAAAGAGGTAGAGAGGGATAGACAGAAAGCAGTAGAGGGGGATAGACAGAAAGAGGTAGAGTGATAAACAGAAAGAGGTAGAGTGATAGACAGAAAGAGGTAGAGAGGGATAGACAGAAAGAGGTAGAGTGATAGACAGAAAGAGGTAGAGAGGGATAGACAGAAAGAGGTAGAGGGATAGACAGAAAGAGGTAGAGGGATAGACAGAAAGAGGTAGAGAGGGATAGACAGAAAGCAGTAGAGAGGGATAGACAGAAAGCAGTAGAGAGGGATAGACAGAATGAGGTAGAAGGATAGACAGAAAGAGGTAGAGAGGGATAGACAGAAAGAGGTAGAATGATAGACAGAAAGAGGTAGAGGGATAGACAGAAAGAGGTAGAGTGATAGACAGAAAGAGGTAGAGTGATAGACAGAAATAGGTAGAGAGGGATGGACAGAAAGAGGTAGAGAGGGATAGACAAAAAGAGGTAGAGTGATAGACAGAAAGAGGTAGAGAGGGATAGACAGAAAGAGGTAGAGTGATAGACAGAAAGCAGTAGAGAGGGATAGGCAGAAAGAGGTAGAGTGATAGACAGAAAGAGGTAGAGTGATAGACAGAAAGAGGTAGAGGGATAGACAGAAAGAGGTAGAGTGATAGACAGAAAGAGGTAGAGAAGGATAGACAGAAAGAGGTAGAGTGATAGACAGAAAGAGGTAGAGAGGGATAGACAGAAAGAGGTAGAGTGATAGACAGAAAGAGGTAGAGAGGGATAGACAGAAAGAGGTAGAGTGATAGACAGAAAGAGGTAGAGGGATAGAATGAAAGAGGTATAGTGATAGACAGAAAGCAGTAGAGAGGGATAGACAGAAAGAGGTAGAGTGATAGACAGAAAGAGGTCGAGAGGGATAGACAGAAAGAGGTAGAGAGGGATAGACAGAAAGAGGTAGAGTGATAGACAGAAAGAGGTAGAATGATAGACAGAAAGAGGTAGAGAGGGATAGACAGTAAGAGGTAGAGTGATAGACAGAAAGAGGTAGAGAGGGATAGACAGAAAAGGGTAGAGGGATAGACAGAAAGAGGTAGAGAGGGATAGACAGAAAGCAGTAGAGAGGGATAGACAGAATGAGGTAGAGGGATAGACAGAAAGAGGTAGAGAGGGATAGACAGAAAGAGGTAGAGTGATAGACAAAAAGAGGTAGAGAGGGATAGACAGAAAGAGGTAGAGGGATAGACAGAAAGAGGTAGAGAGGGATAGACAGAAAGCAGTCGAGAGGGATAGACAGAAAGCAGTAGAGAGGGATAGACAGAATGAGGTAGAGGGATAGACAGAAAGAGGTAGAGAGGGATAGACAGAAAGAGGTAGAGTGATAGACAAAAAGAGGTAGAGAGGGATAGACAGAAAGAGGTAGAGAGGGATAGACAGAAAGAGGTAGAGTGATAGACAGAAAGAGGTAGAGAGGGATAGACAGAAAGAGGTAGAGTGATAAACAGAAAGCAGTAGAGAGGGATAGACAGAAAGAGGTAGAGTGATAGACAGAAAGAGGTAGAGAGGGATAGACAGAAAGAGGTAGAGAGGGATAGACAGAAAGCAGAAGAGAGGGATAGACAGAAAGAGGTAGAGAGGGATAGACAGAAAGAGGTAGAGTGATAGACAGAAAGAGGTAGAGTGATAGACAGAAAGACGTAGAGAGGGATAGACAGAAAGAGGTCGAGAGGGATAGACAGAAAGAGGTAGAGTGATAGACAGAAAGCAGTAGAGGGGGATAGACAGAAAGAGGTAGAGTGATAAACAGAAAGAGGTAGAGTGATAGACAGAAAGAGGTAGAGAGGGATAGACAGAAAGAGGTAGAGTGATAGACAGAAAGAGGTAGAGAGGGATAGACAGAAAGGGGTAGAGTGATAGACAGAAAGAGGTAGAGAGGGATAGACAGAAAGCAGTAGAGGGGGATAGACAGAAAGAGGTAGAGTGATAAACAGAAAGAGGTAGAGTGATAGACAGAAAGAGGTAGAGAGGGATAGACAGAAAGAGGTAGAGTGATAGACAGAAAGAGGTAGAGAGGGATAGACAGAAAGAGGTAGAGGGATAGACAGAAAGAGGTAGAGGGATAGACAGAAAGAGGTAGAGAGGGATAGACAGAAAGCAGTAGAGAGGGATAGACAGAAAGCAGTAGAGAGGGATAGACAGAATGAGGTAGAAGGATAGACAGAAAGAGGTAGAGAGGGATAGACAGAAAGAGGTAGAATGATAGACAGAAAGAGGTAGAGGGATAGACAGAAAGAGGTAGAGTGATAGACAGAAAGAGGTAGAGTGATAGACAGAAATAGGTAGAGAGGGATGGACAGAAAGAGGTAGAGAGGGATAGACAAAAAGAGGTAGAGTGATAGACAGAAAGAGGTAGAGAGGGATAGACAGAAAGAGGTAGAGTGATAGACAGAAAGCAGTAGAGAGGGATAGGCAGAAAGAGGTAGAGTGATAGACAGAAAGAGGTAGAGTGATAGACAGAAAGAGGTAGAGAGGGATAGACAGAAAGAGGTAGAGTGATAGACAGAAAGAGGTAGAGTGATAAACAGAAAGAGGTAGAGAGTGATAGACAGAAAGAGGTAGAGTGATAGACAGAAAGAGGTAGAGAGGGATAGACAGAAAGAGGTAGAGAGGGATAGACAGAAAGAGGTAGAGTGATAGACAGAAAGAGGTAGAGAGGGATAGACAGAAAGAGGTCGAGTGATAGACAGAAAGCAGTAGAGAGGGATAGACAGAAAGAGGTAGAGTGATAGACAGAAAGAGGTAGAGAGGGATAGACAGAAAGAGGTAGAGAGGGATAGACAGAAAGCAGTAGAGAGGGATAGACAGAAAGAGGTAGAGAGGGATAGACAGAAAGAAGTAGAGTGATAGACAGAAAGAGGTAGAGAGGGATAGACAGAAAGAGGTAGAGTGATAGACAGAAAGAGGTAGAGGGATAGAATGAAAGAGGTAGAGTGATAGACAGAAAGCAGTAGAGAGGGATAGACAGAAAGAGGTAGAGTGATAGACAGAAAGAGGTCGAGAGGGATAGACAGAAAGAGGTAGAGAGGGATAGACAGAAAGAGGTAGAGTGATAGACAGAAAGAGGTAGAGTGATAGACAGAAAGAGGTAGAGAGGGATAGACAGAAAGAGGTAGAGTGATAGACAGAAAGAGGTAGAGAGGGATAGACAGAAAGAGGTAGAGGGATAGACAGAAAGAGGTAGAGAGGGATAGACAGAAAGCAGTAGAGAGGGATAGACAGAAAGCAGTAGAGAGGGATAGACAGAATGAGGTAGATGGATAGACAGAAAGAGGTAGAGTGATAGACAGAAAGCAGTAGAGAGGGATAGACAGAAAGAGGTAGAGTGATAGACAGAAAGAGGTAGAGTGATAGACAGAAAGAGGTAGAGAGGGATAGACAGAAAGAGGTAGAGTGATAGACAGAAAGAGGTAGAGTGATAGACAGAAAGAGAGAGAGTGATAGACAGAAAGAGGTAGAGTGATAGACAGAAAGAGGTAGAGAGGGATAGACAGAAAGAGGTAGAGAGGGATAGACAGAAAGAGGTAGAGTGATAGACAGAAAGAGGTAGAGAGGGATAGACAGAAAGAGGTAGAGTGATAGACAGAAAGCAGTAGAGAGGGATAGACAGAAAGTAGTAGAGAGGGATAGACAGAAAGAGGTAGAGAGGGATAGACAGAAAGAGGTAGAGTGATAGACAGAAAGAGGTAGAGTGATAGACAGAAAGACGTAGAGAGGGATAGACAGAAAGAGGTAGAGAGGGATAGACAGAAAGAGGTAGAGTGATAGACAGAAAGCAGTAGAGAGGGATAGACAGAAAGAGGTAGAGGGATAGACAGAAAGAGGTAGAGAGGGATAGACAGAAAGAGGTAGAATGATAGACAGAAAGAGTTAGAGGGATAGACAGAAAGAGGTAGAGTGATAGACAGAAAGAGGTAGAGTGATAGACAGAAATAGGTAGAGAGGGATGGACAGAAAGAGGTAGAGAGGGATAGACAAAAAGAGGTAGAGTGATAGACAGAAAGAGGTAGAGAGGGATAGACAGAAAGAGGTAGAGTGATAGACAGAAAGCAGTAGAGAGGGATAGGCAGAAAGAGGTAGAGTGATAGACAGAAAGAGGTAGAGTGATAGACAGAAAGAGGTAGAGAGGGATAGACAGAAAGAGGTAGAGTGATAGACAGAAAGAGGTAGAGTGATAAACAGAAAGAGGTAGAGATTGATAGACAGAAAGAGGTAGAGTGATAGACAGAAAGAGGTAGAGAGGGATAGACAGAAAGAGGTAGAGAGGGATAGACAGAAAGAGGTAGAGTGATAGACAGAAAGAGGTAGAGAGGGATAGACAGAAAGAGGTAGAGTGATAGACAGAAAGCAGTAGAGAGGGATAGACAGAAAGAGGTAGAGTGATAGACAGAAAAAGGTAGAGAGGGATAGACAGAAAGAGGTAGAGAGGGATAGACAGAAAGCAGTAGAGAGGGATAGACAGAAAGAGGTAGAGAGGGATAGACAGAAAGAGGTAGAGTGAAAGACAGAAAGAGGTAGAGAGGGATAGACAGAAAGAGGTAGAGTGATAGACAGAAAGAGGTAGAGGGATAGAATGAAAGAGGTAGAGTGATAGACAGAAAGAGGTCGAGAGGGATAGACAGAAAGAGGTAGAGAGGGATAGACAGAAAGAGGTAGAGTGATAGACATAAAGAGGTAGAGTGATAGACAGAAAGAGGTAGAGAGGGATAGACAGTAAGAGGTAGAGTGATAGACAGAAAGAGGTAGAGAGGGATAGACAGAAAGCAGTAGAGAGGGATAGACAGAAAGCAGTAGAGAGGGATAGACAGAATGAGGTAGATGGATAGACAGAAAGAGGTAGAGTGATAGACAGAAAGCAGTAGAGAGGGATAGACAGAAAGAGGTAGAGTGATAGACAGAAAGAGGTAGAGAGGGATAGACAGAAAGAGGTAGAGTGATAGACAGAAAGAGGTAGAGTGATAGACAGAAAGAGAGAGAGTGATAGACAGAAAGAGGTAGAGTGATAGACAGAAAGAGGTAGAATGATAGACAGAAAGAGGTAGAGAGGGATAGACAGTAAGAGGTAGAGTGATAGACAGAAAGAGGTAGAGAGGGATAGACAGAAAAGGGTAGAGGGATAGACAGAAAGAGGTAGAGAGGGATAGACAGAAAGCAGTAGAGAGGGATAGACAGAATGAGGTAGAGGGATAGACAGAAAGAGGTAGAGAGGGATAGACAGAAAGAGGTAGAGTGATAGACAAAAAGAGGTAGAGAGGGATAGACAGAAAGAGGTAGAGAGGGATAGACAGAAAGAGGTAGAGTGATAGACAGAAAGAGGTAGAGAGGGATAGACAGAAAGAGGTAGAGTGATAGACAGAAAGCAGTAGAGAGGGATAGACAGAAAGAGGTAGAGTGATAGACAGAAAGAGGTAGAGAGGGATAGACAGAAAGCAGTAGAGAGGGATAGACAGAAAGCAGTAGAGAGGGTTAGACAGAATGAGGTAGAGGGATAGACAGAAAGAGGTAGAGAGGGATAGACAGAAAGAGGTAGAGTGATAGACAAAAAGAGGTAGAGAGGGATAGACAGAAAGAGGTAGAGAGGGATAGACAGAAAGAGGTAGAGTGATAGACAGAAAGAGGTAGAGAGGGATAGACAGAAAGAGGTAGAGTGATAGACAGAAAGCAGTAGAGAGGGATAGACAGAAAGAGGTAGAGTGATAGACAGAAAGAGGTAGAGAGGGATAGACAGAAAGAGGTAGAGAGGGATAGACAGAAAGCAGAAGAGAGGGATAGACAGAAAGAGGTAGAGTGATAGACAGAAAGAGGTAGAGTGATAAACAGAAAGAGGTAGAGTGATAGACAGAAAGAGGTAGAGAGGGATAGACAGAAAGAGGTAGAGTGATAGACAGAAAGAGGTAGAGAGGGATAGACAGAAAGAGGTAGAGGGATAGACAGAAAGAGGTAGAGGGATAGACAGAAAGAGGTAGAGAGGGATAGACAGAAAGCAGTAGAGAGGGATAGACAGAAAGCAGTAGAGAGGGATAGACAGAATGAGGTAGAAGGATAGACAGAAAGAGGTAGAGAGGGATAGACAGAAAGAGGTAGAGTGATAGACAGAAAGAGGTAGAGAGGGATAGACAGAAAGAGGTAGAATGATAGACAGAAAGAGGTAGAGGGATAGACAGAAAGAGGTAGAGTGATAGACAGAAAGAGGTAGAGTGATAGACAGAAATAGGTAGAGAGGGATGGACAGAAAGAGGTAGAGAGGGATAGACAAAAAGAGGTAGAGTGATAGACAGAAAGAGGTAGAGAGGGATAGACAGAAAGAGGTAGAGTGATAGACAGAAAGCAGTAGAGAGGGATAGGCAGAAAGAGGTAGAGTGATAGACAGAAAGAGGTAGAGTGATAGACAGAAAGAGGTAGAGAGGGATAGACAGAAAGAGGTAGAGTGATAGACAGAAAGAGGTAGAGTGATAAACAGAAAGAGGTAGAGAGTGATAGACAGAAAGAGGTAGAGTGATAGACAGAAAGAGGTAGAGAGGGATAGACAGAAAGAGGTAGAGTGATAGACAGAAAGAGGTAGAGAGGGATAGACAGAAAGAGGTCGAGTGATAGACAGAAAGCAGTAGAGAGGGATAGACAGAAAGAGGTAGAGTGATAGACAGAAAGAGGTAGAGAGGGATAGACAGAAAGAGGTAGAGAGGGATAGACAGAAAGCAGTAGAGAGGGATAGACAGAAAGAGGTAGAGAGGGATAGACAGAAAGAAGTAGAGTGATAGACAGAAAGAGGTAGAGAGGGATAGACAGAAAGAGGTAGAGTGATAGACAGAAAGAGGTAGAGGGATAGAATGAAAGAGGTAGAGTGATAGACAGAAAGCAGTAGAGCGGGATAGACAGAAAGAGGTAGAGTGATAGACAGAAAGAGGTCGAGAGGGATAGACAGAAAGAGGTAGAGAGGGATAGACAGAAAGAGGTAGAGTGATAGACAGAAAGAGGTAGAGTGATAGACAGAAAGAGGTAGAGAGGGATAGACAGAAAGAGGTAGAGTGATAGACAGAAAGAGGTAGAGAGGGATAGACAGAAAGAGGTAGAGGGATAGACAGAAAGAGGTAGAGAGGGATAGACAGAAAGCAGTAGAGAGGGATAGACAGAAAGCAGTAGAGAGGGATAGACAGAATGAGGTAGATGGATAGACAGAAAGAGGTAGAGTGATAGACAGAAAGCAGTAGAGAGGGATAGACAGAAAGAGGTAGAGTGATAGACAGAAAGAGGTAGAGTGATAGACAGAAAGAGGTAGAGAGGGATAGACAGAAAGAGGTAGAGTGATAGACAGAAAGAGGTAGAGTGATAGACAGAAAGAGAGAGAGTGATAGACAGAAAGAGGTAGAGTGATAGACAGAAAGAGGTAGAGAGGGATAGACAGAAAGAGGTAGAGAGGGATAGACAGAAAGAGGTAGAGTGATAGACAGAAAGAGGTAGAGAGGGATAGACAGAAAGAGGTAGAGTGATAGACAGAAAGCAGTAGAGAGGGATAGACAGAAAGCAGTAGAGAGGGATAGACAGAAAGAGGTAGAGAGGGATAGACAGAAAGAGGTAGAGTGATAGACAGAAAGAGGTAGAGTGATAGACAGAAAGACGTAGAGAGGGATAGACAGAAAGAGGTAGAGAGGGATAGACAGAAAGAGGTAGAGTGATAGACAGAAAGCAGTAGAGAGGGATAGACAGAAAGAGGTAGAGGGATAGACAGAAAGAGGTAGAGAGGGATAGACAGAAAGAGGTAGAATGATAGACAGAAAGAGGTAGAGGGATAGACAGAAAGAGGTAGAGTGATAGACAGAAAGAGGTAGAGTGATAGACAGAAATAGGTAGAGAGGGATGGACAGAAAGAGGTAGAGAGGGATAGACAAAAAGAGGTAGAGTGATAGACAGAAAGAGGTAGAGAGGGATAGACAGAAAGAGGTAGAGTGATAGACAGAAAGCAGTAGAGAGGGATAGGCAGAAAGAGGTAGAGTGATAGACAGAATGAGGTAGAGTGATAGACAGAAAGAGGTAGAGAGGGATAGACAGAAAGAGGTAGAGTGATAGACAGAAAGAGGTAGAGTGATAAACAGAAAGAGGTAGAGAGTGATAGACAGAAAGAGGTAGAGTGATAGACAGAAAGAGGTAGAGAGGGATAGACAGAAAGAGGTAGAGAGGGATAGACAGAAAGAGGTAGAGTGATAGACAGAAAGAGGTAGAGAGGGATAGACAGAAATAGGTAGAGTGATAGACAGAAAGCAGTAGAGAGGGATAGACAGAAAGAGGTAGAGTGATAGACAGAAAGAGGTAGAGAGGGATAGACAGAAAGAGGTAGAGAGGGATAGACAGAAAGCAGTAGAGAGGGATAGACAGAAAGAGGTAGAGAGGGATAGACAGAAAGAGGTAGAGTGATAGACAGAAAGAGGTAGAGAGGGATAGACAGAAAGAGGTAGAGTGATAGACAGAAAGAGGTAGAGGGATAGAATGAAAGAGGTAGAGTGATAGACAGAAAGCAGTAGAGAGGGATAGACAGAAAGAGGTAGAGTGATAGACAGAAAGAGGTCGAGAGGGATAGACAGAAAGAGGTAGAGAGGGATAGACAGAAAGAGGTAGAGTGATAGACAGAAAGAGGTAGAGTGATAGACAGAAAGAGGTAGAGAGGGATAGACAGAAAGAGGTAGAGTGATAGACAGAAAGAGGTAGAGAGGGATAGACAGAAAGAGGTAGAGGGATAGACAGAAAGAGGTAGAGAGGGATAGACAGAAAGCAGTAGAGAGGGATAGACAGAAAGCAGTAGAGAGGGATAGACAGAATGAGGTAGATGGATAGACAGAAAGAGGTAGAGTGATAGACAGAAAGCCGTAGAGAGGGATAGACAGAAAGAGGTAGAGTGATAGACAGAAAGAGGTAGAGAGGGATAGACAGAAAGAGGTACAGTGATAGACAGAAAGAGGTAGAGTGATAGACAGAAAGAGAGAGAGTGATAGACAGAAAGAGGTAGAGTGATAGACAGAAAGACGTAGAGAGGGATAGACAGAAAGAGGTAGAGAGGGATAGACAGAAAGAGGTAGAGTGATAGACAGAAAGAGGTAGAGTGATAGACAGAAAGAGGTAGAGAGGGATAGACAGAAAGAGGTAGAGTGATAGACAGAAAGAGGTAGAGAGGGATAGACAGAAAGAGGTAGAGAGGGATAGACAGAAAGAGGTAGAGTGATAGACAGAAAGAGGTAGAGAGGGATAGACAGAAAGAGGTAGAGGGATAGACAGAAAGCAGTAGAGAGGGATAGACAGAAAGCAGTAGAGAGGGATAGACAGAAAGAGGTAGAGAGGGATAGACAGAAAGAGGTAGAGTGATAGACAGAAAGAGGTAGAGTGATAGACAGAAAGACGTAGAGAGGGATAGACAGAAAGAGGTAGAGAGGGATAGACAGAAAGAGGTAGAGTGATAGACAGAAAGCAGTAGAGAGGGATAGACAGAAAGGGGTAGAGTGATAGACAGAAAGAGGTAGAGAGGGATAGACAGAAAGAGGTAGAGAGGGATAGACAGAAAGAGGTAGAGGGATAGACAGAAAGAGGTAGAGAGGGATAGACAGAAAGCAGTAGAGAGGGATAGACAGAAAGCTGTAGAGAGGGATAGACAGAATGAGGTAGAGGGATAGACAGAAAGAGGTAGAGAGGGATAGACAGAAAAAGGTAGAGTGATAGACAGAAAGAGGTAGAGAGGGATAGACAGAAAGAGGTAGAGTGATAGACAGAAAGAGGTAGAGGGATAGACAGAAAGAGGTAGAGTGATAGACAGAAAGAGGTAGAGTGATAGACAGAAAGAGGTAGAGAGGGATGGACAGAAAGAGGTAGAGAGGGATAGACAGAAAGAGGTAGAGAGGGATAGACAGAAAGAGGTAGAGTGATAGACAGAAAGAGGTAGAGAGGGATAGACAGAAAGAGGTAGAGTGATAGACAGAAAGCAGTAGAGAGGGATAGACAGAAAGAGATAGAGTGATAGACAGAAAGAGGTAGAGTGATAGACAGAAAGAGGTAGAGAGGGATAGACAGAAAGAGGTAGAGTGATAGACAGAAAGAGGTAGATTGATAGACAGAAAGAGGTAGAGAGTGATAGACAGAAAGAGGTAGAGTGATAGACAGAAAGAGGTAGAGAGGGATAGACAGAAAGAGGTAGAGTGATAGACAGAAAGCAGTAGAGAGGGATAGACAGAAAGAGGTAGAGTGATAGACAGAAAGAGGTAGAGAGGGATAGACAGAAAGAGGTAGAGAGGGATAGACAGAAAGCAGTAGAGAGCGATAGACAGAAAGAGGTAGAGAGGGATAGACAGTAAGAGGTAGAGTGATAGACAGAAAGAGGTAGAGTGATAGACAGAAAGAGCTAGAGAGGGATAGACAGAAATAGGTAGAGAGGGATAGACAGAAAGAGGTAGAGTGATAGACAGAAAGCAGTAGAGAGGGATAGACAGAAAGGGGTAGAGTGATAGACAGAAAGAGGTAGAGAGGGATAGACAGAAAGCAGTAGAGAGGGATAGACAGAAAGAGGTAAAGTGATAAACAGAAAGAGGTAGAGAGGGATAGACAGAAAGAGGTAGAGGGATAGACATAAAGAGGTAGAGAGGGATAGACAGAAAGAGGTAGAGGGATAAACAGAAAGAGGTAGAGTGATAGACAGAAAGAGGTAGAGAGGGATAGACAGAAAGAGGTAGAGGGATAGACAGAAAGAGGTAGAGAGGGAAAGACAGAAAGAGGTAGAGGGATAAACAGAAAGAGGTAGAGTGATAAACAGAAAGAGGTAGAGAGGGATAGACAGAAAGAGGTAGAGTGATAGACAGAAAGAGGTAGAGTGATAGACAGAAAGAGGTAGAGGGATAGACAGAAAGAGGTAGAGAGGGATAAACAGAATGAGGTAGAGGGATAGACAGAATGAGGTAGAGGGATAGACAGATTGAGGTAGAGGGATAGACAGAAAGAGGTAGAGAGGGATAGGCAGAATGAGGTAGAGGGATAAACAGAATGAGGTAGAGGGATAGACAGAATGAGGTAGAGGGATAGACAGAATGAGGTAGAGAGCGATAGACAGAAAGAGGTAGAGGGATAGACAGAAAGAGGTAGAGTGATAGACAGAAAGAGGTAGAGGGATAGACAGAAAGAGGTAGAGTGATAGACAGAAAGAGGTAGAGGGATAGACAGAAAGAGGTAGAGTGATAGACAGAAAGAGGTAGAGAGTGATAGACAGAAAGAGGTAGAGGGATAGACAGAAAGAGGTAGAGTGATAGACAGAAAGAGGTAGTGATAGACAGAAAGAGGTAGAGAGGGATAGACAGAAAGAGGTAGAGGGGGATAGACAGAAAGAGGTAGAGAGGGATAGACAGAAAGAGGTAGAGGGATAGACAGAATGAGGTAGAGGGTTAAACAGAAAGAGGTAGAGGGAAAGACAGAAAGAGGTAGAGAGTGAAAGACAGAAAGAGGTAGAGGGATAGACAGAATGAGGTAGCGGGATAGACAGAAAGAGGAAGTGAGTGAAGGAGGGTGAAGCTAAATACTGACAGATGCCAGGCATCCCTACTCAATGCTGAGGGTACTCAGACTGATATGAATTTTTATTAAACAGCTGTGGTTGCGAATAAGAAACCAGATCAATGAAGATGACCAGGGAGAGAGTGTGTGTCTGTGTGTGTGTTTGTTGAGAGTGTGTGTGTGTGTGTGTGTGTGTGTGTGTGTGTGTGTGTGTGTGTGTGTGTGTGTGTGTGTGTGTGTGTGTGTGTGTGTGTGTGTGTGTGTGTGTGTGTGTGTGTGTGTGTGTGTGTGTGTGTGTGAGAGAGCCTCCGATGCCAACTTACCTTTGGACGGAGTGCTGTCGGTTTCAGTTGGGTCAGATCCTTCCAAGCTCTCGACTTTAACATTTATTTCTAATAGACAGCCAGGAAAGGAGGACAGAGGTGAAGAGAGAGAGAGAGAGAGAGAGAGAGAGGAGAGGAGAGGAGAGGAGAGGGAGAAATAGGGAGAAATAGAGAGAAAGAGAGACACAGAGGAAGAGTGAGAGAGTGAGAGAGAGAGAGAGAGAGAGAGAGAGAGAGAGAGAGAGAGAGAGAGAGAGAGAGAGAGAGAGAGAGAGAGAGAGAGAGAGAGAGAGAGGGAGAAATAGAGAGAAAGAGAGACACAGAGGAAGAGCGAGAGAGTGAGAGAGAGGAGGAGAAGAGATTACAATCACAGCTTTCTATCTCTGAGATTCTATGGGCAGTGTAGGATATTGAAGGATACTAAAAGACAACCACTCATCATCACTCAGACCCTCCAACATGTCTTATACCAACTGACTGAGCAGACACATGGGGAAGTTTGATCATGGTCATACACCCACAAATAGGCCTATACATTTCTGTAAATGTAGGATACTAACATATACTTGTAGGCAACTCTCAGAGCCTCTGCATCAGACTGGAGTCAGACACTCTTTGACTCTTCACATGGTCTTTTAACCACTGAGTGAGAAGATACTTGGGGAAGTTTGATCATACACCCACAACCGTTGCACTATCATGAACTAACAGAATAGTTCATTATCTTTCCTCTTCCCCTGTGTAACCTCTTTCCTTCTCCCCTGTGTAACCTCTTTCCTCTTTCCCTGTGTAACCTCTTCCCTCTTCCCCTGTGTAACCTCTTTCCTCTTCCCCTGTGTAACCTCTTTCCTCTTTCCCTGTGTAATCTCTTTCCTCTTCCATTGTGTAAGCTCTTTCCTCTTCACCTGTGTAACCTCTTTCCTCTTCCCCTGTGTAACCTCTTTCCTCTTCCCCTGTGTAACCTATTTCCTCTTCCCCTGTGTAAGCTCTTTCCTCTTCCCCTGATGTCAGCTCTTTCCTCTTCCCCTGTGTAAGCTCTTTCCTCTTCCCCTGTGTAACCTATTTCCTCTTCCCCTGTGTAACCTATTTCCTCTTCCCCTGTGTAACCTCTTTCCTCTTCCCCTGATGTCAGCTCTATCCTCTTCCCCTGTGTAAGCTCTTTCCTCTTCCCCTGTGTAACCAATTTCCTCTTCCCCTGTGTAACCTATTTCCTCTTCCCCTGTGTAACCTCTTTCCTCTTCCCCTGTGTAACCTCTTTCCTCCTCCCCTGTGTACGCTCATTCCTCTTCCCCTGTGTAAGCTCTTTCCTCTTTTCCTGATGTTAGCGCTTTCCTCTTTCCCCGTGTAACCCTTTCCTCTTCCCCTGTGTAACCTCTTTCCTCTTCCCCTGATGTTAGCGCTTTCCTCTTTCCCTGTATAAGCTCTTTCCTCTTCCCCTGTGTAACCAATTTCCTCTTCCCCTGTGTAACCAATTTCCTCTTCCCCTGTGTAACCAATTTCCTCTTCCCCTGTGTAACCTATTTACTCTTCCCCTGTGTAAGGTCTTTTCTCTTCCCCTGTATAACCTCTTGTGTCAGAGGTGTAAAGTGAAATGTATACATTATTAAATTACATTAAATGTACATGAAATCAAATACTCACGTTCACTAGCGCTGGTGTCTATCTCCATCTCTTTCACCGTATCCTTCTCCTTGTCTTTCTCCTTCTCTTTCTCCTTCTCCTTCTCCTTCTCCTTCTCTTTCTCCTTCTCTTTCTCCTTCTCTTTCTCCTTCTCTTTCTCCTTCTCCTTCTCCTTCTCTTTCTCCTTCTCTTTCTCTTTCTCTTTCTCTTTCTTCGTATCCTTTTCTTTCTCCGTATCCTTCTCTTCAGGTTCTGCATTAGAAAGAATTGAACACACAAACACAAACACAGTTAAAAGGCTAGGGGGCAGTATTTTCGTTTTTGGCTAAAAAACGTACCCATTTGAAACTGCCTATTTCTCAGCCCCCGAAACTAGAATATGCATATAATTGTCAGATTATGATAGAAAACACTCTGAAGTTTCCAAAACTGTCAACATTTTGTCTGTGAGTTAAACAGAACTGATATTGCAGGCTAAAACCTGAGGAAAATCCAATCAGGAAGTGCCCCTGTTTTTGAAACCTATCTGTTCCTATGCATCCCTATTGCCCATTTAAAGGGATATCAACCAGACTCCTTTTTCTATGGCTTCCCTAAGGTGTCAACAGCCTTTAGACATAGTTTCAGGCTTTTATTTTGAAGAATGAGCATGATGGACCACATTGCGTAAGTGGATAGGTGGGGGCTCTCAGAGTGAGTTGTGCGCAAAAGAGAAAGGCAGCCATTGTTACTCTCGGTCCTAGTGAAAAGCCGACTGTCCCGGTTGATATATTATCGAATAGATATTTGAAAAACACCCTGAGGATGGATTATAAACAACGTTTGACATGTTTCTGTGGACATTATGGATATCATTTGGAATTTTTGTCTGCGTTGTCGTGACCGCTCTTTCCAGTGGATTCCTGGGCATAACGCACCAAACTAACGGAGGTATTTGGATATAAAAAATATTTTTATGGAACAAAAAAGGAACATTTGTTGTCTAACTGGGAGTCTCGTGAGTGAAAACATCCGAAGATCATCAAAGGTAAACGATTAATTTGATTGCTTATCTGATTTTCGTGACCAAGTTACCTGATGCTAAGTGTACTTATTGTTTTGTCGAGTGATCGATAAACTTACACAAACGCTTGTATTGCTTTCGCTGTAAAGCATAATTTCAAAATCTGAGACGACAGGTGGATTAACAAAAGGCTAAGCTATGTTTTGCAATATTGCACTTGTGATTTCATGAATATTAATATTTTCTAGTAATATTATTTACCTGTGGCGCTATGCTACGCTATGCTATTCAACGTTGCTGATGACAATTATCCCGGATCCGGGATGGGTGGTTCAGAAAGGTTAAACAATCATACAAATTGAGTTCTCTTTAAATTACTTGGTTGCTTTGGACATAATTTGCTTACAATGGATAAAATTGCATTTAAAATTGGATCCCCTTTTCTCCCCAATTTTTGTGGTATCCAATCGCTAGTAATTACTATCTTGTCTCATCGCTACAACTCCCGTACGGGCTCGGGAGAGACGAAGGTCGAAAGCCATGCGTCTGGTGGCGCAGTGCCCTAGACCACTGCGCCACCCGGGAGGCCCGATAAAATTGCATTTTGAATGTAGATGATGAATGCAACAAGTGTGTACACACTGTTCCGTGTAGCTCCTTGTTTGTAACAACTCTGTGCTTACAGTAATACAGGCATCAGAACAGAAAAGTCAGAACAGTCTCAAATGGCACCCTATTCGCTATATAGTGCATTACTTTTGGCTCTGGTCAATATAGGGACCCCCGATCCCTCCTGTCCAGTATTTCTGTTATATCTGGAGTATTTCTCCTCTCTTATCTGGTATCCTGTGTGAATTTAAGTATTCTCTCTCTCCCTCCCTCCCTCTCTCCCTCTCTCTCTCTCTCTCTGAGGACCTGAGCCCTAGGACCATGCCTCAGGACTACCTGGCCTAATGACTCCTTGCTGTCCCCAGTCCACCTGGTCGTGCTGCTGCTCCAGTTTCAACTGTTCCGCCTGCGGCTATGGAACCCTGACCTGTTCACCGGACGTGCTACCTCGTCCCAGACCTGCTGTTTTCAACTCTCTAGAGACAGCAGGTGCGGTAGAATGATTGGCTATGAAAAGCCAACTGACATTTAGTCCTGAGGTGCTGACCTGTTGCACCGTCTACAACCACTGTGATTATTATTATTTGACCCTGCTGGTCATTTATGAACATTTGAACATCTTGGACATGTTCTGTTATAATCTCCACCCGGCACAGCCAGAAGAGGACTGGCCACCCCTCAGAGCCTGGTTCCTCTCTAGGTTTCTTCCTAGGTTCCAGTCTTTCTAGGGAGTTTTTCCTAGCCACCCTGCTTCTACATCTGCATTGCTTGCTGTTTGGGGTTTTAGGCTGGGTTTCTGTATAGCACTTTGTGACATCTGCTGATGTAAAAAGGGCTTTATAAATAAATGTAATTGATTGATTGATGTGAAATTTGTAATTGAAATCGCTTTTCGCATATGAAATAGCTGTTTTCAGATATTGAGCTGAGATTTTCACATGTAATACATTTTGAGTTGACATGTTAATACTACTTCTTCACATGTGAGGTGAATAACATGTTTTTACCTCATGTGAATTGTGGATTCGGATGTGAAATTTGCAGTTTCACATGTGGAATAGCTTTTTCTCATGTGAAAAACTTTCACATAAATCTCCTGTAAGCGATTCTACAGAACAGAGCCTTATACTACGAATGTAGTCTAAGTAGTTAGTGAAGTAACTTCGTTCAACTCTGAGTTCAGATAACCCGTACCACGAAAGTACGTACCTTCTAGCCAGGTATATTTCTATGGCAAAGAATCCTTCAGAACTAACATGCTCCGGGGCAGACAAACTAACGTCTTACTACATTTATCCTGCATTTCTAATTCAAATGTAATGTTGCTGCAGGATTCCTGCTGTAGCAAACAGACTCAAATTAAGATCCTACATCTGTAAATGGCAGCTTCACATTTACATTTTTCACAAGGAGACAACGGAGGGTACTTAAAGCATCAAAGTGGCTCATGCCTGGAAATTCAATGCCTTCCTAAAGAGTCCCACTTCAAACAGAGACAAAACAAGTGTGAGGAGAGAGATGGAAAGAGAGGAAGGAGAGAGAGAGAGAGAGAGAGAGAGGAGAGAGAGTGATGAGAGAGATAGAAAATTAATTACAGAATGCAGTCCTGAGGCAGCATGAGCAAAGAAGCTCCCCTTGTCGTCATCTCTCCACCTCCCCCTAACTATCAGCAGTCACACAGGCCCCTCTCCTCCTTTACTCCTTTTCTCCTCCACTACCTCACTCCCAAAGCAACCCCTTGCTGCCTTTTCATCCTCAACCCCGGCTCCAAACAAATTGTGTTGTAAAAACATCTTGTCTCCTCCAGACCTCCCAAGGCACCCACTCTTTTCCCCAGGCATCTCAACAATGATGTAAACAAATGCAGGTCCTCAGCAGTGTTGGAAAACAGTGTATTATTTCAAACTGTTATTCATATTTTTTGGGTCATTTTAGCAGATGCTCTTATCCAGAATGACTTACAGGAGCAATTATGGTTAAGTGCCTTGCTCGGTTACTGGCACAACACTCTTAACTGCCAACAACCTACTGTAGCTGTTTCTACCAGACCTGGGTTCTAATACTATTTGAAATCTTTTAAATCCTTTATAGGCCCAGTGCAGTCAAAATTCAGTTTTTCCTGTGATTTGTGTCATATTGTACAACAGCTGATGAAACTAACACTGTAAAAGTGTAAAGAAAATTAGATCAGTGTTATTTCCTGATAGTTGCTGGTTGAAAATACAATCTACACAGGACCTTCTAATGAGCAGGTTTTGCATGGGTGGAGTTTTGACTTGCAGCTGTTTTTATCTCAATATCAAATCATTTCTGGGTAACAATTAAGTACCGTAATGTAAATTTTTTCCATTAGAAACATTTATAATAATAATAATAATTAAAAAAATGCTTCTTAGCAAAGAGCAATTTCTCACGCAAGAATTTAGCTTGGACTGTCACCGTGCAGGCTAAAACTCCATCCACTGAAAACAGGCAGACATTACAGACAGTCTTTTCAAACAGCTTACACTAAAAGGTCATTATCATAATTTTCAAAATGTAACAATATTATTCTAACCTCATAGTATGGACATATAAAACGTTTCAGGTTTTTGACTTCACTGGGCCTTTAATATGTAAGGAATAATCAACAAGGGACTATGCGCTCTGTGGAAAATAATGCATGACGTGGAACGTGTGTGCCACAACACGCTAGCATGACACTAACCTTCCAGGGAGTTGAAACATTTTCAGCGTCGGGGAGTAGTGAACTACATGTAGTTCAACTAGTAATTAAACTACATTTTGCAGTAGCTTGGTGGTAGTTTAACTAAATTCAAATCTTGACAGTGTTTTCAGTAGTTAATTACTTTAACACACTACTTTTTTGCTAAATGAAAAGACAATATGGATGAAGTAGGCAAGAATGTCCTTTCTTTTTCGGCATCAGACCTGACTTATTCTCAGTTGAAACATAGTTTTTGTGTTTAAAGGCCAAATTACACATTTGGTTAACATCTGACTACAGAGTGATGTCTATGATATTTGAGATTTATAGATGATAATTTTTCACGCAGTAGTTTTAGTGTAACTCAACTTCTTCCACTGGGATGTAATTGGTAGCTTTTAAACAATATTTTCAGAGTAGCTTCCCCAACAATGATTATTCTCCACAGGTAGGAAACCGGTTAGAGCGTTGTGAAAGGTCGGAAGTTTAAATCACAGAGCCGACAAGGTGAGAAATCTGTTGAGGTGCACTTGAGCAAAACACTTAACCCTAATTGCTCCAAGGTTGCCGTTGACAATGGCAGACCCTGGCTGTGACCCCACTCTCTGAGGGTGTCTCAGGGGGAGTTGGGATATAGAGCCCTGAGATGATTATCCCGATAATACCACAGCTATAATGTGTTCATTTGAGGGTAGGAATGTGTTCGACATCCACTGAAGTAGCTTGCAAGTTTACTAGATAGCTACAGTAGTTGCCTTGGTAACCAAACAAACAGACTTGCTAGCTTAGCTAACCAAACCATCAGTCCTGCTAGCTTGCTATTAAGAAAATCGAATTCAACAATGCCAATAATATTTTCAATTCTATTTTTGCTTTCAAAAGCAGCTCAAACATAGAACATGTCAAAATGAACTTCATAGCCATTGAATATTGCCGTGCATTATAGAGAAATAATGCAAGTTCTTGAATGCCCTTCAAGCCAATCAGAAACGAGTATTCAACAAGGCCAGAGGGGGTGTGGTATATGGCCAATATATCAAGGCTAAAGGCTATTCTTATGTACGATGCAACACGCAGTGCCTGGATACAGCCCTTAGCCGTGGTATATTAGCCATATACCACAAACCCCCGAGGTGACTTATTGCAAATATAAACTGGTTACCAACGTAAATAGTAGACCTGTGGTATATGGCCTGATATACCACGGTTGTCAGCCAATCAGTATTCAGGGCTTGAACCACCCAGTTTATAAAGATCATTAACAAAGAGAGTTCCAAACCTCTCTGCCAATTCATGGGTTGCATATTTCGTCACAATAGTTTTTTGAACATTTATTTTGTACTGATGCCCATCTGAGCATTCTACTCAAAGCATCGTCAATGAGCTCCGATGAAGATTTAATCAAAAGTGCATTACAGTGGCTTGGAAATACAATGGCATTCAAAAGGAGGCACATAATTAGTAGGAAACCGTTTGTCATCATTTTGATGTCGCCAGATTGACTTTAGATGCAGTATTACGTTAGCTAGTTAACTACGATTGAGAGGTCACCGGATTTTAGCTAGCTACCGTTAGCATTGCTAGCTATTTTTTACAAACTTTGTAAGCTAATGACAACATTGCCATTTCGAAAGTAAATTTGATGACATGATAATGCTGTTGTTTCCTAGTGCCGTGTCTTTGGCATCATTAAACTGAAGACTTTATTTATCAAATAACTCTCTGTAATTATTATTACGCGATTAAACTGATTAATCATATAACTGTAATTAACTAGGAAGTCGGGGCACCAAGGAAAATATTCAGATTACAAAGTTATAATTTTCCTAATATAACTTTCAGATATTTAATATCTGATCAATTAGTCTTCAAATTAATGAATTATTATTTATCTCACGTCAGTCTCATTCCAAATGTCGTAAATTGTTGGTTATCTGCACGAACCCAGTCTTCACTATGAGTCATCCATACATCAATTGTCTTAAAATATTTATTTACTAACTAAGTACTCACAGAAATGCATAACAAACAGTAGATATGGTTACAAAGAAATGATAGCGGATGTGCCCTAGTGGGCTAAATCAGCATCGCGGCTTGGTGTACAAAAGGGAAGTTGGGGTCGCCTGAGATAAGACAACACACAGTTGATAATTATAACAATTGAAATCCTAATCCTTTGCACATGAACGCTCACTCATTCGGGAACAATTGCAATCAATATATATATTTACGCTCAGTGTGTCGTCGGGATCTCAGTTGAAAAGTTTGTTTCTGTTGGAGAGTTTGTCCGCTCTCTCTCTCTCTCTCTGTAGGTCGTGGTTAGAATGGATGGTTCAGAGTGACATTCATTCATATCGTTATAGATAGATGTTTCGGCAATTGTCGGTCTTCGCGTTCAATGATACCGAATTCCTAGCTGCAGACTAGTAATTAATATCAAAGACTTGTTCTTATTCTGTCGGTATCGATAGTCTAAGAGTTTAACCATGTGGTATGGTTAAAAGATTCAGCCATCTACTCAAACCTTAGCTTATACTCAGGTTTATGGTCTCTACTCAAACCTTGGCCCTCTCGTTATCGAGGTAAGCTGGTCTCCTCTCAAACCTTGGCCATCTCGTTATCGAGGTAAGCTGGTCTGGGGATAGAAAACCCGGGTGGGGGTTTTATTCGGAAGAGCAGAAAAGGGTCTGTCCCAGGACGCAAGACCATAACTGTGCTCATGGGCAGTCCTCTGATTTAGTTAAACTCCAAAGGGAATTGGAGTTTCCTTCAATAAACAGTCCAAAATCACATTACACAATTTCACAAACAGTATCATCCTCACTCATTCATCTCATACAACAATTAGATGTAAGCCTCATATCTGAGGCTATTGTATAAACAGCGTGATGGTAATGTGGACGTATTTTCTCTCATGAGTTTCACAAAATTGTACCAAACGGACCTGTTCGTAGCTGGATTCTTCACCGATCTTTTATACCTTCTCCAGAACATAAATGTTGTTCGGTTCTCCAGTTCTGTGAGGTGGAAGAAATTCCTTTGTTCTCTCTATGAAAACTCACTCTCTCTCTATACTGTGGCCATGAGGAGATAATCTCCTCCAGGAATTTACGACCTGAGGTCGCAGCAGCCTGAGTGTAGGAGACAGAGAGAGGGGGATGGTGCTCGCTGTACCCAAAGAGGGCAACGTCATGACACTACTAAACATTTGACTACTTTAGCAATTTCCTCGTATTTCCAGGGACTTTAGTGTGTTTTAGACTAAACAGTCATTAGCCTCAGTCTAGAATGACTGGGCTTATCACAACTTTAGGGCACCACTATCGTGCCGCCGATAGAGGGCAGCTTGAAAACGTTCATAACAATGGCATGACGCGACCGAGTGACGGAGGTGCAACCTATGAATAACAGGTCGTTTTCAGATTCCATACTCCTCCCCCTCCCCACTCAGATCACTCCCAGACAGTCCTAGCAAAATTCTTGCTTGAGAAGTAAGATCAGCATACCCCAAATCCAGAGGTTGGGAGATCAAATCTCAAATGGGGTCATATTGAGAAGTCAGCACTAAGTAATCATGCCAAATGTTTAAACTATTTTAGCTGAGCAGCATACCGCTTACCTTAAAACCCCCATACCATTTCATTACTTGCCTTACAAATAAAAACTTAAACTGTGCAGTTTCACATGTGAAAATTACAATTAGAGTTCACATGTTAACACCTTTTCACATGTGAGGAGAATAACATGTTTTCACCTCACGTGAATTGCAGTTTCACATGTGAAAACCTAACTCTCATGTTTTCAAATGTGTAGTTTCATGTTATCACATGTTGTTTTACATGCTGTCACATGTTATTACATTAACTTCACATAAGATCACGTGGTTTTTCCGTAAGGTCATGCCTGGATGGCTCAAAACTATTTAATACATTAAACAAGGTTTTCATGGTTTTCCATGTAATGTATGTCTTCATCAACAAACAAACCAGTTCTCTCAGAGAGCCATCCATTATAGTGGAATATAGAATCCCTGGATGCTTGGAGTTAGTCTGCATCTTTCGGCATGGCTGCCTTCTTAAAGCAGGCTTTACAAATCAAGAGTTCTCCTGGATTTTGCAGATCAATCATCACATTCTGCTTCTGTCTCTCTCTCGCTCCCTTTCTTTTTCTCCCTTGCTCTCACCCTCTGTCGGTCTCTCTCTGTCTGTCTTTCTCTCTCTCTCTTTATCTGTCCTACTCCCTTCTGTCTGCTGCCAGTGGAGAAGCAGCAATGACAGGCGAGGAAGGACAAAGCAATGATTCCATTCCACCACAGCCACCGCCTTGTCTCGCGCTGACGGAGAGAGAGCAAGAGAGCTGGCGGGAGTAAATGAAACTGTGCAAGACACCTTTTCAAAAGTCTTTATATTACTCCCTCCCCACTATAATCAAAGAAGCAGGTTTGTCACCCAAATCATCTCCATACTTGTTCACCTACCATGAGGAATTGGTACAAAGACACACTTACAGATAAGTACACATGGGTATATACCTCGGTATTACGTTCATATGGACAATAGACAGAGAATTACCCCAGAGGGACAAAATATGCAGTTGAATTGAATGGAATTGAATTCACTAGTTTACATGCTGTATTTCAAGGTCAGCACATTAAAGGAAGTGTGGAATGTGGTAATATTGTATCCTGCGGTGGTACACAGCATCCTTCTACTTGTCAGCCTTTTAAAATGAGAGAGCTAAGAGCGTCCCTGTATAACATTGCAGAACTGGCCTTATTCCAGATCCCTCTCCTCTCCTCCCAGGTAATAACATCAGAACCCAAGAGCCCTGGTGGCACTTTCTCCTCCTAATAACCACCATTGATGAAAACCCAACACAAACCAAAAAATAAATAGAATTTAAATTGATTCTGCTCCACAGCCCCCTCTGCCACCCCCGCCGCCCTACGGATCCCAGAGAAAGAGAGACAGAGACCTAGACAGAGAATGAGACAGAGACAGAGACAGAGACCTAGACAGAGAATGAGACAGAGACAGAGACAGAGACAGAGACAGAGACAGAGACAGAAATACATTTATTGGCCCAATAGCTACATCATTAAAAGCACAAACTTGACATAACGGGCCTAGAAAGTTAGAACCAAGCCTCCCTCCTCGTCCACTGTACCCCCCTGACGCCCCACACCCCTACAACGTCCTCCAGATGGTTCACCAGCCCCCCAGTGGTGCAGCAGTCTAAGGCACTGCATCTCAGTGCTAGAGACATCACTACAGACCCTGGTTCGATTCCAGGCTGTATCACAACCGGTCGTGATTGGGAGTCCCATAGGGCGGCGCACAATTAGCCCAGCGTTGTCCAGGTTAGGGTTTGGCCGGGGTAGACTGTCATTGTAAATAAGAATTTATTCTTAACTGACTTTCCTATTTAAATAAAGGTAAAAGAATATATACAGTGGGGATAACAAGTATTTGATACACTGCCGATTTTGCAGGTTTTCCTACTTACAAAGCATGTCGAGGTCTGTAATTTTTACCATAGGTACACTTCAACTGTGAGAGACGGAATCTAAAACAAAAATCCAGAAAATCACATTGTATGATTTTTAAGTAATTAATTTGCATTTTATTGCATGACATAAGTATTTGATACATCAGAAAAGCAGAACTTAATATTTGGTACAGAAACCTTTGTTTGCAATTACAGAGATCATACGTTTCCTGTAGTTCTTGACCAGGTTTGCACACACTGCAGCAGGGATTTTGGCCCACTCCTCCATACAGACTTTCTCCAGGTCCTTCAGGTTTCGGGGCTGTCGCTGGGCAATACGGACTTTCAGCTCCCTCCAAAGATTTTCTATTGGGTTCAGGTCTGGAGACTGGCTAGGCCACTCCAGGACCTTGAGATGCTTCTTACGGAGCCACTCCTTAGTTGCCCTGGCTGTGTGTTTCGGGTCGTTGTCATGCTGGAAGACCCAGCCACGACCCATCTTCAATGCTCTTACTGAGGGAAGGAGGTTGTTGGCCAAGATCTCGCGATACATGGCCCCATCCATCCTCCCCTCAATACGGTGCAGTCGTCCTGTCCCCTTTGCAGAAAAGCATCCCCAAAGAATGATGTTTCCACCGCCATGCTTCACGGTTGGGATGGTGTTCTTGGGGTTGTACTCATCCTTCTTCTTCCTCCAAACACGGCGAGTGGAGTTTAGACCAAAAAGCTCTATTTTTGTCTCATCAGACCACGTGACCTTCTCCCATTCCTCCTCTGGATCATCCAGATGGTCATTGGCAAACTTCAGACGGGCCTGGACATGCGCTGGCTTGAGCAGGGGGACCTTGCGTGCGCTGCAGGATTTTAATCCATGACGGCGTAGTGTGTTACTAATGGTTTTCTTTGAGACTGTGCTCCCAGCTCTCTTCAGGTCATTGACCAGGTCCTGCCGTGTAGTTCTGGGCTGATCCCTCACCTTCCTCATGATCATTGATGCCCCACGAGGTGAGATCTTGCATGGAGCCCCAGACCGAGGGTGATTGACCGTCATCTTGAACTTCTCCCATTTTCGAATAATTGCGCCAACAGTTGTTGCCTTCTCACCAAGCTGATTGCCTATTGTCCTGTAGCCCATCCCAGCCTTGTGCAGGTCTACAATTTTATCCCTGATGTCCTTACACAGCTCTCTGGTCTTGGCCATTGTGGAGAGGTTGGAGTCTGTTTGATTGAGTGTGTGGACAGGTGTCTTTTTATACAGGTAACGAGTTCAAACAGGTACAGTTAATACAGGTAATGAGTGGAGAACAGGAGGGCTTCTTAAAGAAAAACGAACAGGTCTGTGAGAGCCGGAATTCTTACTGGTTGGTAGGTGATCAAATACTTATGTCATGCAATAAAATGCAAATTAATTACTTAAAAATCATACAATGTGATTTTCTGAATTTTTGTTTTAGATTCCGTCTCTCACAGTTGAAGTGTACCTATGATAAAAATTACAGACCTCTACATGCTTTATAAGTAGGAAAACCTGCAAAATCGGCAGTGTATCAAATACTTGTTCTCCCCACTGTATACACATGCTGCAGCATGAGCCCACACCAGCCCCAGCAGCATGGGTCTGTACACCCTGCCCCCTATATATCAGTTCTTCTACACTGAAATGTCAAAAGTGTGTATCTCTGTTCTGTGATTTTGGATAGATAGATGGATGAGTGAGAGAAAGAGAGAGAGAGAATGCTGTGCTGAGAGCTGACAGTATAAGGGTCATCGTTTAGGGGGGAGGAGAAAGAGGAGGGAGCATGATGTGGGTAGAAACACATAAATGAGGTGGAGAAAAACAGGCATCTGTCTGGCTGGAGAAGGAGAATTTAAGTCAAAAAGGAGGAGGAGGAGGATAATTTCAGTCCAAAGAGAGGAAGAGTGGGAGGAGGAGAAGGATTCGCTCAGTCCATAGAGATGAGGAGACAAGGAGATGAAACAACTCACTCAATTAATCTACTTTCTCATTATAGTACTGGACAGCCCAGTTACCAACTAACAGCATCAACACTGATTTAAATAATTCTCCATACTCCACATTTAGGAGGAAAGCCCAACATTTTCTACAAGGGTTACTAGATGGTATGTAGAGACACATTAATGTCCAACAACTTTCTCTCTCCTTTCACTGACCCCCTCCCTCCTTTCTATCAACCCTCTCTCCTTTCACTGACCCCCTCCCTCCTTTCTATCAACCCTCTCTCCTTTTTCTGACCCGCTCCCTCCTTTCTATCAACCCTCTCTTTCCTTTTTCTGACCCCCTCCCTCCTTTCTATCAACCCTCTCTCCTTTTTCTGACCCCCTCCCTCCTTTCTATCAACCCTCTCTCCTTTTTCTGACCCCCTCCCTCCTTTCTATCAACCCTCTCTCTCCTTTTTCTGAACCTCTCCATCCTTTTCTTCGACCCCCCCTTTTCTTCAGAGGACGAAAGGAAAAGGAGGAATATTGATTCAGGGCTTTTGTCTTTTCACAGGAAGACTCGACAGAGGGAGAGGGGGCGAGGAGGAGGAGCAAAGGGGAGAAGAGAAGGAGAGTAGGAGAGGCAGTTGTAGAGTTTACTGAACTGATTTTGCCCCCTCCTCGCTCCCCCTTTCCCACCACCCCTTTTCCTCCCCCTTTATCCCCCTGTCCCTCCTCCTCGTACCCCTGTCCCGCGCAGGTCACAGCTCACTGCTCCCTAATTGGTTTAGTGATGCTGAGACAGTGGGCCATATAACACTGGGGCATCATCAAGTGTTTTCCCTCCAAACTACTCTTTCCTTTTCACTCCTTTGAGTGTGTTGGCGGCTCCATTCAGCTAAGCTATTTCACCAGCCTGGGCATCGTACTACAAGCTTGTAACATTTACATATGAAAATGGGCCCGGCTTTCTCCACATTTACCAGCTCATTAGTTCCTACTGGTTCAGGCCCTTGTTGATCCGCCAGGCAACCCGTTTTCTCTTGTTTTGCATGAGTGCGGTGATGTCTGCAATTATGTGTTACAAGAAGGATACATACAAGTGGCCAGGGCCCAGGGCTTGTAATGGGGAGGCAAAGTTAATGAATAAGGGTCTTTGATACTCGTTGAACATAAATACGGTTCAGTTCACACAAAGATCACAGATCACACTAACCATAGACCACCCAGTAGTCATTACAACCCCTCTTTAATTCACACAATGAATTCAGCTCCATTTGGAATACAATCCTCAGTCTTTGTTTTCGTTCTTTGCTTATTCTGTGGCAAGGAAGTGCTATTGAGCTGGCAGTGCTACCCCAATATAAAAAAAACACTTATTTTACCAGGTAAATTGACTAAGAACACATTCTCTTTTACAGTAACGACTTGGGGAATAGTTACAGGGGAGAAAATAAGGGATAAATGAGCCAATTGAAAGCTGGGAAAGATCGCGTGAACATGATGGTATGACAGCCAGATTGGGAATTTAGCAAGGACACCTTGATATCCGCACTGCCTTAGCAACAGCAGTGAGCCAGGACCAGAGACCATTTACCAGATACTCCATCAAGTAAAGTGAGAGGGAAAACGGTTATTGCTGTGGCTAAAATACATTTCCTGCAACATCATTCAACAGCTGTTTTAAAGTTCAATGGCACTGGGTCAGAATTTATCTAGTAGAACTCCCTGGCAGAACATTGAATGCGCAATACAATTTCCTAATAATATGTCACTTGGACTGTGCCACTAAGACAAACGCTGGATTCCCTATAGTACACTAGTTTTGACTAGGGACCATAGGGCTCTAGTCAAAAATAGTGCTCTATATAGGGAATAGGGTGCCATTTGGGACACACATTCTGTCTTGGTTTAACCTCTTCCTTGGACTCCAGGAAGACTAGCTGTTTCAGTTTAACCACCAACTTCTGTCTCAGTTTAACCACCAACTTCTGTTTCAGTTTAACCACCAACTTCTGTTTCAGTTTAACCACCAACTTCTGTTTCAGTTTAACCACCAACTTCTGTCTCAGTTTAACCACCAACTTCTGTTTCAGTTTAACCACCAACTTCTGTTTCAGTTTAATCACCAACTTCTGTTTCAGTTTAACCACCAACTTCTGTTTCAGTTTAACCACCAACTTCTGTTTCAGTTTAACCACCAACTTCTGTCTCAGTTTAACCACCAACTTCTGTTTCAGTTTAACCACCAACTTCTGTCTCAGTTTAACCACCAACTTCTGTTTCAGTTTAACCACCAACTTCTGTCTCAGTTTAACCACCAACTTCTGTCTCAGTTTAACCACCAACTTCTGTTTCAGTTTAACCACCAACTTCTGTTTCAGTTTAACCACCAACTTCTGTCTCAGTTTAACCACCAACTTCTGTTTCAGTTTAACCACCAACTTCTGTTTCAGTTTAACCACCAACTTCTGTCTCAGTTTAACCACCAACTTCTGTTTCAGTTTAACCACCAACTTCTGTCTCAGTTTAACCACCAACTTCTGTTTCAGTTTAACCACCAACTTCTGTCTCAGTTTAACCACCAACTTCTGTCTCAGTTTAACCACCAACTTCTGTCTCAGTTTAACCACCAACTTCTGTTTCAGTTTAACCACCAACTTCTGTCTCAGTTTAACCACTGAGCGGAGAAGAAAAATGATCCTCCATAGTGACTGTGTTTTAATTAAATCAAGCCCCCCATATGGAGAGGGTTGGATGGGACTGGTGTCTGGTGGCCTTTGTTTGGGTATAAAAAGTTGGACATCTGTGTGTTCCAGCTGAGATCAAGGTGTAGTTCTATAGGCTCTGATAGGCTCTGGTAGGCTCTGATAGGCTCTGAAGGAAGAAGGAACACAGAACCCAACAGACAGCAGAGGCCACGCTTTGAGATCAAAGAAGCCAGCTGAAGGAATTCACCTTCTGAGATATTGACAGACTCCCTACTGTGACATAAACCACGGATGGATACTAGACACAAGGCGTAGGGTATACTCCCACATCATCGATTTCCCCCCCGACTTTTAAAGAGTTGTGGAATAAAAAAGCCTGTGAGACTGTGAGAAGTCTAGGTATTGAGACATAGCTGTGTGACAAAAGACTTAGTTTCTGGAACATTGAACTTCCTGTCTGCAACAAACACAGGCATTCCCCATTTCCCATGGTTACATGTGGCCACGTGTGGTCTAAACCTGTAACCATGCACCCGTCTATGTCCATACATGTCCTGTTATTGTCTGCAAACTCTGACAGGCTACAAGGCGCATGCTTTCTCTCTCTCTCTCCCTCTATTCTTTTCTCTCTATCTCGCTATCTTTCTCTCCCCAGTCTCCTCCCACAATTTTAGCTTGGGAATCAACTGAGAGAGGAGTTGTAATTTGTTGAGCGATGGAGCCCTTTCTGAGCCTTTCGATGACACAGTAAATTATTTGCTGAACAACAGAAGGACAAAAAGCCAAATTATCTTCTGTCTCCTAAATGCATGCAAGGTAGAGAAGGTAATTTTCTGCTTGTCTGCATATGGATTTGAGTTATGCCTAAATCTGTGTTCCCTTCTCTCTCTTTCTTTAATTCTCTCTCTCTTCTTCTCTCTTGCACTTTCTCTCATTCCATCTGTCTCTCCATCTCTCTCGTACTTTCTCTCGCACTCTCTCTCGCACTGTCTTTCTCTCTCTGCCCCCCCATCTCTCTCTCCCTCCCCCTCTCTGGTCCACTCCCTTCTGTCACACTGATGGATTTTGTCTCTAGGTAGTTCAGTGCTGTTAGAAGGGCTGACTAGGGCTGACTAGAGAACACTCCCCACACACAGAGAAAGCCCAATCAGTAACACTACAAGCAGTGTAACTTCAGGCATCACACGTCTCTCTATTAAAACTTAATGAACTCTTGCAGAATTCTGTCGGTTTGCAGAACAATACTTTTTCTCAGTTGTATGAAGTAAAGCCACTGCCATTAGATAAAACTAGGGGAGAACTGGGACGAAAGTAACACGGGGCAAAAGTAACACACCCAGTTTCTCAGATAACAGCTAGAATGATGTAGTGAAGTCAGCACATTTAAGTCATTTACATTTAAGTCATTTAGCAGACGCTCTTATCCAGAGCGACTTACAAATTGGAAAGTTCATACATATTCATCCTGGTCCCCCTGTGGGGAATGAACCCACAACCCTGGCGTTGCAAGAGCCATGCTCTACCAACTGAGCCACACGGGACCACACGTTCCTAATGCGGGGTATGACCTTCCTGCAAAAGAAAAGCCCAGTTCAAGTCATCAACAAAAAGTGGTTTTGAGCCATGTAAGTAAAAAAGAAACAGACCCAGAAGTATTTTTCAGTTTTAGAATTGCGTTTAGCTATTTAAGGTTCCAAACATAAGTAATTTTCTTAACCCATCTAGTAACTAAATGACAGCATAGGTTTCAAGTATCATGCACGCTAGTCTTGGGTGTTAGCCTGGTAGAAGTTACAGGAAAGACGGGTGGGACGAAAGTAACACAATATTAACTGATGAACTGGAATAAAATAAAAAATATTTAAAACACAGGCCATTGTCTCCTCTAGTTCATGTTGCATGTCATGTCAAAATATCAACAAGTGACTGAATGTTATAAAATTATATATGACGTCATTAGAATTATGCCTTAATCAATTGACTTGATGGATCAGCTTCTCACATAAGCTTTTATCAACCGGTTAGCAGTTAAAAATATATATTTTTATGAATCTGGGGGTCAATTACCTTGTGTCAAGCCACGGAAATGTGACAAGCATGATGAGTTTGCTATTTGTGAAGAGAATATCTTTTTTTATTCTATCAAGACACGAGGAGTGCGCATGACAAGGACAGCTGGAGCACACCTGATTGGTAGGGCTAAGCATGAATAGTCATTGAAAATTGTGACAAAATTGTGACATTCCCATTAAAGTGAGATGAGAAAACTATGGTTAATATAGCTATTATGTGATCATTTTCATACATTTCAAACCATAGCATGAATCATTCA
Organism: Salvelinus alpinus; assembly: GCF_045679555.1. NCBI lineage: Eukaryota > Metazoa > Chordata > Actinopteri > Salmoniformes > Salmonidae > Salvelinus > Salvelinus alpinus. The sequence continues at coordinate 72,299,475 of NC_092088.1, forward strand.
AATTGACCCAAACATGACATGATGGCTAATAGTACATTTGTTAAAAGTAAAGAGCGTTACAAACCAGAAAGATGGAGATAAGAGAGATATTGTGCACTTTTCGCCAGCTGTTACTTCCATCTCAATACTGTGTTACTCCTGCCCTTCCGGCAGGTACAAAAGTAGCATTGTGGAAGTTGTTTTACTCCGTATACTGTACAAATGTATACATATGAACAAGAACTTACAGACGTAACATTGTGGTAGTTCTGTTCTCAGTCTATTCAATTTCAACTAATTTATCTTAGAAATTAAATTACAGTTGCTAATGGTGGAGGACATATGAAAGTTGTTTGTCATAAAATATGGTGTCTCTAGCTCTATCGATCTCTGAGTAATTAGGAAAATTGTTACTTTCTTCCCGGTTCTCCCGACTAGTACTGGTGGGCTCACTTAAACACCAGGGTGATGACAGAACAGGCCTGCTTGATCAGCTAAGATTGATCAGCCTAGCTTTTATCCATCTTCTCTCTCATCTCCTCTTTCTAGCCCAATCTATAACCAAATTACTGCACACAATGAGAGGAAAGGAGACAGGACTGACAGAAAGATAGAAAATAAAATCACAAAGATGAATGAAGAAGTTAGTGAAAACCTCCCACTGGTTAAGTTAAGAGGAGAGATAGAAGAAGAGAAGGGAGGAGAAGGGAGGGGAGGAGAAGGGAGGGAGGAGAGGAGAAGGGAGGAGGGGGGAGAAAAAGGTTGGGGAGGAGAAGGGAGGGTGGAGAGGAGAAGAGAAGGGAGGAGGGGGGAGAAGAAGGTAGGGGAGGAGAAGGGAGGGTGGAGAGGAGAAGAGAAGGGAGGAGGGGGGAGAAGAAGGGAGGGGAGGAGAAGGGAGGGTGGAGAGGAGAAGAGAAGGGAAGAGGGGGGAGAAGAAGGGAGGGGAGGAGAAGGGAGGGTGGAGAGGAGAAGAGAAGGGAGGATAAGAAGGGAGGGGAGGAGAAGGGAGGGGAGGAGAAGGGAGAGGTGGAGAGGAGAGGAGCAGAGAAGACAAGAGGAGAGAAGAGAAGGGGGTGGAGAGGAGAGTAGAGGAGAAGGAATGAGAGGGGAGGAGAAGAGAGGGGAAGAGAGGAAAAGAGACGAGAAGGGAGGAGAGGAGGGGAGGAGAAGGGAGGGGAGAGGGGAGGAGAAGGGAGGGGTGGAGAGAAGAAGGGAAGGGATGTTCTGTGCTATATATTATGTCAAAAACATTTGTCCATTCAAATGACATCAAATTGATCAGAAATACAGTGTAGACATTGTTAATGTTGTAAATTACTATTGTAGCTGGAAACGGCTGATTTTTTATGGAATTTCTACATAGGCGTACAGAGGCCCATTATCAGCAACCATCACCCCTGTGTTCCAATGGCACGTTGTGTTAGCTAATCCAAGTGTATCATTTTAAAAGGCTAATTGATCATTAGAAAACCCTTTTGCAATTATGTTAGCACAGCTGAAAACTGTTGTTCTGATTAAAGAAGCAATAAAACTAGTTAGACTAGTTGAGTATCTGGAGCATCAGCATTGGTGGGTTCGATTACAGGCTCAAAATGGCCAGAAACAAAGACTTTCTTCTGAAACTCGTCAGTCTATTCTTGTTCTGAGAAATCCAGGATCCAGTTGCAGAGGGACGTGTTTAGTCTCAGGGTCCTTAGCTTAGTGATGAGCTTTGTGGGTACTATGGTGTTGATCGCTGAACTACAGTAAATGAACAGCATTCTCACGTAGGTGTTCCTTTTGTCCAGGTGGGATAGGGCAGTGTGGATTGCGACTGAGATTGTGTCATCTGTGGATCTGTTGGGGCAGTATGTGAATTAGGGTGGGGCCAGGGATTCCGGCATGATGGTGATGATGTGAGCCATGACCAGCCTTTCAAAGCACTTCATGGCTACCGGCGTGAGTGTTATGGGGCGGTAATCATTTAGGCAGCTTACCTTCGCTTTCTTGGGCACAGGGACTATGGTGGTCTGTTTGAAACATGTAGGTATTACAGACTTGTTCAGGGAGAGGTTGAAAATGTCAGTGAATACACTTGCCAGTTGGTCCGCGCATGCTTTGAGTACACATCCTGGTAATCGAGTGTCAGAGCCGCTGTAGTAGGATTCAATCTTAGTCCTGTATTGACGCTTTGCCTGTTTGATGGTTCGTCTGAGGGCATAGCGGGATTTGTTATGAGCATCTGGATTAGTTTCCCACTCCTTGAAAGAGGCATCTCTAGCCTTTAGCTCGGTGCGGATGTTGCCTGTAATCCATGGCTTCTAGTTGGGATATGTACGTACGGTCACTGTGGGGACAACATCGTCGATGCACTTATTGATGAAGCCAGGGACTGAGGTGGTATACTCCTCAATGCCATTGGATGAATCCTGGAACATATTCCAGTCTGTGCAAGCAAAACTGTTCTTTAGCGTAGCATCTGCGTCATCTGACCACTTCCGTATTGAGCGAGTCACTGGTACTTCCTGCTTTAGTTTTTGCTTGTAAGCAGGAATCAGGAGGATAGAATTATGGTCAGATTTGCCAAATAGAGGGCGAGGGAGAGCTTTGTATGTGTCTCTGTGTGTGAAGTAAAGGTGGTGTAGAGTTTTTTTCCCTCTGGTTGCACATTTAACATGCTGGTAGAAATGAGGTAAAACTGATTTAAGTTTGCCTGCATTAAAGTCCCCGAACACTAGGAGCGCCGTTTCTGGATGAGCATTTTCTTGTTTGCTTATCGCCTTATACAGCTCGTTGAGTGCAGTCTTAGTGCCAGCATCGCTTTGTGGTGGTAAATAGACAGCTACGAATAATATAGATGAGAACTCTCTTGGTAGATAGTTTAATCTACAGCTTATCATGAGGTATTCTACCTCAGGCGAGCAATACCTTGAGACTTCTTTATTATTAGACATCGCGCACCAGCAGTTATTGACAAATAGACACACACCCCCACCCCTCTTCTTACCAGACGTAGCTGCTCTGACCTGCCGATGCACGGAGAAGCCAGCTCTATATTATCTGTGTTGTCGTTAAGCCACGTCTCGGTGAAACAATAAGGTATTACAGTTTTTAATGTCCAGTTGGTAGTGTAGTCTTAATCGTAGATCGTCCAGTTTGTTTTCCAATGATTGCACGTTGGCCAATAATACGGAGTGTAGTGGTGGTCTACCTACTCATCGGCAAATTCTTAAAAGGCACCCTGCCCTCCTCCCCTTTTTTCTCCATCTTTTCTTCACACGGATGACGGGGATTTGGGCATGGTCTTGACAAAGCAGTATATCCTTTGTTTCGGACTCATTAAAGAAAATAAAAATCTTTGTCCAGTTCGAGGTGAGTAACCGTTGTTCTGATGTTCAGAAGCTCTTTTCGGTCATAAGAGATGGTAGCAGCAGCATTATGTACATAATTAGTTACAAAAACAAATGTGAAAAAGAAACAAAATAGCACAGTTGGTTAGGAGCCCATAAAACGACAGCCATCCCCTCCGGCGCCATTATACCAAAGTAAATGGATGTTTCTGCAAAATGATATAATTACTCTTGTCTAAATAAAATCATTAAAATACTTCACCAAGGACCATGACTTAACCACAGAGGATCATTAGCTTCTGTTCTTTATTTAAATAGCTGTGGATTGTTTCAAATCACAAGTGTGTAGGCCTACGCCTATTTGTGAAGCCCGCAATTTGGGTAGTGATCGTGGAAATAGGTCTAGCTGATTGAGTTGTGGCTGTCAGTGAAAAGCATCTAAAATATGTGTTAAGATAATGTGTCTTGAATATAGTTTCAAATTCTGCAACAAGAAGGGGAGTATTGTGCGGTAAAGATATAGCACGTTTCTCTCCAGAATGCATGCACTCAGCTCTCCAGAATGCACTCAGTTGTCTCCCACCAAATCTTGCACATTCATTGTTTCATTGTTTCATTGTGTGACTTGTTTGCTTATTTTTGATCAATTCACCATTACATATGTCACCAGTAGGCCTAGTAAATGTACCATTAATCCCCGTCATTTATATTCATTTATGTTAATGCATGTATTCATTACAGTCATTTACCATTCTCACTCTCAGACTGGAAACATTGTGGCGTTCACAACCTGCTACAGTTTATATGTATTTTTATTTAACCTTTATTTAACTAGGAAAGTCAGGTAAGAACTAATTCTGATTTACAATGACGGCCTACCCCGGCCAAACCCAGACGAGGCTGGGTCCATTGTGCGCCGCCCTGTGGGACTCCCAATCACAGCCGGATGTGATAGAGCCTGGATTCAACTAGGGACTTTAGTGACGCCTCTTGGACTGAGTGCCCTAGACCACAGCGCCACTCGGGAGTTGAGTTGTAACAAGTTTTGGTTTATTTCATAACCATCACGAGTTCTGTACATTTTTTCATTGTCTTTTGTTTGGAGTACTCCATGTGAGCAATGAGCATGTGTCTGGTTTCTCTGTCCTGGTAATGTTGAGAGAGCACAGAAGTAAGACTGATTTCTGACTGTCATAACTCACCACATCCACCACTAATAAGCAGAGCTGCTCAGTCGTGTTTTTCTTCACCTCACACAGTAAGTCAACAAAGTCATCATTTTTTAATAGTTCCTCAGTATTTGAAAAATCTTTCCAACCCTCCCGGCCTCGATAATCACCTCAGTGTGAAAGAGCACAATATTATGATCTGATGATTCCACATATCCAGTGAAAACGTCATAAAAAACAGCTGTCTGTCCCGAGCTCACTGGCGCAGGAAACTCTGAAGGCTACATACAATGTTCTAAGTTTGCTATAGCAACAGCTTCAGGCTGGACCCAGTTGATGATTTGATACAATGTTGTACTTCACTAGCAATAGCTCAAGTCAAAGACAGATAGAAAGGGAGGCAGACAGGCGGAGTAGAAAGATGAATGTGATTGAAAGAACCATAATTTTCATCAGGAAATTTTCTACAGTTTTATTTGTTGGCTTTAGGTCTATTGTATTTTACTTAGTTGAAGATAAAGTTATAGGCCTACTGCTGCCTTGGCCTATAGGGTATCTCTGAGTTCTATGCGCTCATTTCTATAGCCGCCAATGGATCACAGTCTATCAACGTGTCCATATGGCAGAAGCTGGAGCTCTCCCCTTAGTTGAATTTTAAGTTTTAGATTCTTGTCATTTTACTTCAGATAATTATGATTAACCATGTGACAATGATTTTGAGAAACAAAAATGTTATTATTGAAATGAAACTGTTCCACAAAACATATTGCATATAAAAATGATCATAACTGGCACGCAGATCGGTATAAATGGTAGGATAAATCGTAAGCTTCTCCAAACTTGAAACTCACGAGCTGCTTATGTTCTTTACTATAACACCCATTAAAAAAGGAGGTCCCGTGAAAAAACGTGACTGCCTATGGAAATCAACGGCCCGTCCAACTGATTGGTTCTGGCGCAGGCCCTGAAGAAGCCCATTATCTAAAATAAATTCTGTCTTTAAGTTATGATGTGAGTAGCCAAGGAATGCACTATCCTCCTAGCTTTTAGTTACAGTAACCTATGCTGTGATGTTTGGGTATTGCAGACAATGTGTGCATCCCAAAAGGCACCCTATTTCCTAAATAGCACACTTCTTTTGAACAGGGCTCATATGTGCCATGGTCAAAAGTAGTGCACTATATAGGGATAGGGTGCCATTTGGGAGGCAGATAGATTTTTTATCATCATAAGAGATTATGTATGGAGATTGAGTCAATTATATTGAAGTGGGGTTGAGAGTCTTACCATAAACATCTATATAGTCATCAATATTATCCAGTGTTGATGGTACAGTGTTGTTATATTTTTTGTTCTCTGTTGTGAGAGAAGAGGGTTACATGTAGCCTGACCAACTGAGGAAAGCCTCTGAACTAGTAGTGACTGATCAACAGTATCGAAGGCCAAGAGGGCACCACATTGTTGCCTTTTATCCATATATTTAACTAAATCATGTATTAATTGTCCTAACAATACAGACACAATAAGTGACATAAACTTAAGAACAACTGATGAGGAATAGAAATCCCCCAGCAGTTGAAGCATACGTGTGTGTTTGTGTATGTGCGTGTTTGTGTTTGTTTCTGCGAGCATGTTTGTGTTTGTTCGAGCCTAACAATATATTTTCCATCAGACTTTTCAAACACTCAAGATGCATTGCCGTAACTGATAATGCTGCCGGCAGACAAATGACATCCCCTCTTTCAGATGATTCCCCTGTCGCCATTTTCCACCACGAGGGGTGGACACAGAGAGGGAGCTAGTCAAAAGAAGGACTTTCAAAGCAAAGAGAGAAAGACAGAGAGCGATAGAGAGACGAGTGAGAGAGAGATGAGAGAAAGTGAAAAATGGAGAAAGAGAGAGGGAGAGAGAGAAAGAGAGAGATAGAGTGAAAGAGAAAGAGGCAGAAAGAGGGAGGGAGGAAGGAAGGAGCAAGACAGAGAGAGAGAGACAGAGAGGGAGAGACAGAGAGAGAGAGAGATAGAGAGAAAGAGGGAGTGAGAGGGAGCAAGAGACAGATAGAGAGAGAGAGAGACAGACAGAGAGAAAGAGAGAGAGAAACCATGTCCACTGTAGCCTATTACAGGGGGCCCTCTCCTCTCCTCCTCTATTCTTCTCTTCCTTTGATGCCATGTTCTAAGCCATAAGTGAACTGATAATGGACATGGTCCAACAACAGTGGTTTATTCTCCAACATGCACCAAATCACTGACCACGGAATGCAGAGTCTTTTGATGTTTTCGCTGATACTGTATGGGTTTCTCATTTAGGAGCAGAGAGAGACAGGGGAAAATTGCGGACATATCTCTGTCCTGCTGTGTGTGGATGCAGAGATAGGCATGAATCACTATCCCTATCGGAATTGAATATCACTATCCCTAGCAATTGATGTCTCTAGCTATAGGTCGGAATGGAATTGAAAAGGAATGTGTGGTACACAGAAGCATCCCTAGCAGTGTTATGAGACAGTATCTGCAATCTAGATAATAATAATAATAATAATGTATGGTCTGAATTTGCATGAATGAGGAGACTTGTCTAAGGCAAACTAATGTAGATTCCTTAAAGGGATAGTGTGAGATTCTAGTGTCAGATAAACTCATGGATCCATTTTTATGTCTCTGCGTGTAGTTTGAAGGGAGTTGGAGGATATTTCGCTAGCCAAATGCTAACTAGTGTTAGCGCAATGTCTGGAAGTCTATCGGTATGCTAGCAACAGTTTAACTGCCAGAATCTCATACTATCCCTTTATGTCAAAGCAACAATGTGATTTATTCAACCACTACTCGTTGATTTAATTAAATTCAACACAACTTAATTCAGAAAACCCAGTAGCAGCTTTAATGTACACAGAGTAGACTTAGACGGACAGGCCCTCTCTCTCCAGACCAGAATATCGCTCCAATACAACATCACTCAGAATTCTGACAAGTGTTAATCTACGGCTGACAACCCTTAGAAAGCTGACAACCCCCAGCTCTCTGAAATTACATCTACATCAATTCTATCATTGATGGAGGGAGGGAGGTTTCACTATTCTATCATTGATGGAGGGAGAGAGGTTTCACTATTCTATCATTGATGGAGAGAGATTTCACTATTCTATTATTGATGGAGGGAGGTTTCACTATTCTATCATTGATGGAGGGAGGTTTCACTATTCTATCATTGATGGAGAGAGGGAGGTTTCACTATTCTATCATTGATGGAGGGAGAGAGATTTCACTATTCTATTATTGATGGAGGGAGGTTTCACTATTCTATCATTGATGGAGGGAGGTTTCACTATTCTATCATTGATGGAGAGAGGGAGGTTTCACTGTTCCATCATTGATGGAGAGAGGTTTCACTATTCTATCATTGATGGAGGGAGGTTTCACTATTCTATCATTGATGGAGGGAGGTTTCACTGTTCTATCATTGATGGAGGGAGGGAGGTTTCACTATTCTATCATTGATGGAGGGAGAGAGGTTTCACTATTCTATCATTGATGGGGGGAGGTTTCACTATTATATCATTGATGGAGGGAGAGAGGTTTCACTATTCTATCATTGATGGAGGGAGGTTTCACTATTCTATCATTGATGGAGGGAGGTTTCACTATTCTATCATTGATGGAGGGAGGGAGGTTTCACTATTCTATCATTGATGGAGGGAGGTTTCACTATTCTATCATTGATGGAGGGAGGTTTCACTATTCTATCATTGATGGAGAGAGGTTTCACTATTCTATCATTGATGGAGGGAGGTTTCACTACTCTATCATCGATGGAGGGAGGTTTCACTATTCTATCATTGCTGGAGGGAGGGAGGTTTCCCTATTCTATCATTGATGGAGGGAGGGAGGTTTCAATATTCTATCATTGATGGAGGGAGGTTTCACTATTCTATCATTGATGGAGGGAGGGAGGTTTCACTGTTCTATCATTGATGGAGAGAGGTTTCACTATTCTATCATTGATGGAGGGAGGGAGATTTCACTATTCTATCATTGATGGAGGGAGGTTTCACTATTCTATCATTGATGGAGGGAGGTTTCACTATTCTATCATTGATGGAGGGAGGGAGGTTTCACTATTCTATCATTGATGGAGGGAGGTTTCACTATTCTATCATTGATGGAGGGAGGTTTCACTATTCTATCATTGATGGAGGGAGGTTTCACTATTCTATCATTGATGGAGGGAGATTTCACTATTCTATCATTGATGGAGGGAGGGAGGTTTCACTATTCTATCATTGATGGGGGGAGAGAGGTTTCACTATTCTATCATTGATGGAGGGAAGGAGGTTTCACTATTCTATCATTGATGGAGGGAGGGAGGTTTCACTATTCTATCATTGATGGAGAGAGGTTTCACTATTCTATCATTGATGGAGAGAGGTTTCACTATTCTATCATTGATGGAGGGAGATTTCACTATTCTATCATTGATGGAGGGAGGTTTCACTATTCTATCATTGATGGAGAGAGGTTTCACTGTTCTATCATTGATGGAGGGAGGGAGGTTTCACTGTTCTATCATTGATGGAGAGAGGTTTCACTATTCTATCATTGATGGAGGGAGGTTTCACTATTCTATCATTGATGGAGGGAGGGAGGTTTCACTATTCTATCATTGATGGAGGGAGAGAGGTTTCACTACTCTATCATTGATGGAGGGAGGTGTCACTATTCTATCATTGATGGAGAGAGGTTTCACTATTCTATCATTGATGGAGGGAGGGAGGTTTCACTATTCTATCATTGATGGAGGGAGAGAGGTTTCACTATTCTATCATTGATGGAGAGAGGTTTCACTATTCTATCATTGATGGAGGGAGGTTTCACTATTCTATCATTGATGGAGGGAGCTTTCACTATTCTATCATTGATGGAGGGAGGTTTCACTACTCTATCATTGATGGAGGGAGAATTTAACTATTCTATCATTGATGGAGAGAGGTTTCACTGTTCTATCATTGATGGAGGGGGTGAGGTTTCACTATTCTATCATTGATGGAGGGAGGGAGGTTTCACTATTCTATCATTGATGGAGGGAGGTTTCACTATTCTATCATTGATGGAGGGAGGTTTCACTCTTCTATCATTGATGGAGGGAGGTTTCACTATTCTATCATTGATGGAGGGAGGGAGGTTTCACTATTCTATCATTGATGGAGAGAGGTTTCACTATTCTATCATTGATGGAGGGAGGTTTCACTATTCTATCATTGATGGAGGGAGGTTTCACTATTCTATCATTGATAGAGGGAGGTTTCACTACTCTATCATTGATGGAGGGAGGTTTTCACTATTCTATCATTGATGGAGAGAGGTTTCACTGTTCTATCATTGATGGAGGGGGGGAGGTTTCACTATTCTATCATTGATGGAGGGAGAGAGGTTTCACTATTCTATCATTGATGGAGAGAGGTTTCACTATTCTATCATTGATGGAGGGAGGTTTCACTATTCTATCATTGATGGAGAGAGGTTTCACTATTCTATCATTGATGGAGGGAGGTTTCACTATTCTATCATTGATGGAGGGAGGTTTCACTCTTCTATCATTGATGGAGGGAGGTTTCACTACTCTATCATTGATGGAGGGAGGTTTCACTATTCTATCATTGGTGGAGGGAGGGAGGTTTCACTATTCTATCATTGATGGAGGGAGAGAGGTTTCACTATTCTATCATTGATGGAGAGAGATTTCACTATTCTATCATTGATGGAGGGAGGTTTCACTATTCTATCATTGATGGAGGGAGGTTTCACTATTCTATCATTGATGGAGAGAGGGAGGTTTCACTGTTCCATCATTGATGGAGAGAGGTTTCACTATTCTATCATTGATGGAGGGAGGTTTCACTATTCTATCATTGATGGAGGGAGGTTTCACTGTTATATCATTGATGGAGGGAGGGAGGTTTCACTATTCTATCATTGATGGAGGGAGAGAGGTTTCACTATTCTATCATTGATGGAGGGTGGTTTCACTATTCTATCATTGATGGAGGGAGAGAGGTTTCACTATTCTATCATTGATGGAGGGAGGTTTCACTATTCTATCATTGATGGAGGGAGGTTTCACTATTCTATCATTGATGGAGGGAGGGAGGTTTCACTATTCTATCATTGATGGAGGGAGGTTTCACTATTCTATCATTGATGGAGGGAGGTTTCACTATTCTATCATTGATGGAGGGAGGTTTCACTATTCTATCATTGATAGAGGGAGGTTTCACTACTCTATCATTGATGGAGGGAGGTTTTCACTATTCTATCATTGATGGAGAGAGGTTTCACTGTTCTATCATTGATGGAGGGGGGGAGGTTTCACTATTCTATCATTGATGGAGGGAGAGAGGTTTCACTATTCTATCATTGATGGAGAGAGGTTTCACTATTCTATCATTGATGGAGGGAGGTTTCACTATTCTATCATTGATGGAGAGAGGTTTCACTATTCTATCATTGATGGAGGGAGGTTTCACTATTCTATAATTGATGGAGGGAGGTTTCACTCTTCTATCATTGATGGAGGGAGGTTTCACTACTCTATCATTGATGGAGGGAGGTTTCACTATTCTATCATTGGTGGAGGGAGGGAGGTTTCACTATTCTATCATTGATGGAGGGAGAGAGGTTTCACTATTCTATCATTGATGGAGAGAGATTTCACTATTCTATCATTGATGGAGGGAGGTTTCACTATTCTATCATTGATGGAGGGAGGTTTCAATATTCTATCATTGATGGAGAGAGGGAGGTTTCACTGTTCCATCATTGATGGAGAGAGGTTTCACTATTCTATCATTGATGGAGGGAGGTTTCACTATTCTATCATTGATGGAGGGAGGTTTCACTGTTATATCATTGATGGAGGGAGGGAGGTTTCACTATTCTATCATTGATGGAGGGAGAGAGGTTTCACTATTCTATCATTGATGGAGGGTGGTTTCACTATTCTATCATTGATGGAGGGAGAGAGGTTTCACTATTCTATCATTGATGGAGGGAGGTTTCACTATTCTATCATTGATGGAGGGAGGTTTCACTATTCTATCATTGATGGAGGGAGGGAGGTTTCACTATTCTATCATTGATGGAGGGAGGTTTCACTATTCTATCATTGATGGAGGGAGGTTTAACTATTCTATCATTGATGGAGGGAGGGAGGTTTCACTATTCTATCATTGATGGAGGGAGGGAGGTTTCACTATTCTATCATTGATGGAGGGAGGTTTCACTATTCTATCATTGATGGAGGGAGGTTTCACTATTCTATCATTGATGGAGGGAGATTTCACTATTCTATCATTGATGGAGGGAGATTTCACTATTCTACATTGATAGAGGGAGGGAAGAAGGATGGAGGGCGGGCGGGAAAGATGGAGAGAGGAAAGAAGGAAGGATGGGAGGGATGGATGAAAGGAGTAAAGGAGGATGAAGGAAGAGAGGGAGGGAAAGATGGAGGGAAAGACAGAGGGAGGAGGGAAAGATGGAGGGAGGGAGGGAGGGAGGGAGGAAGGAAGGAAGGAAGGAAGGAAGGAAGGAAGGAAGGAAGGAAGGAAGGAAGGAAGGAAGGAAGGAAGGAAGTTGGGAAAGATGGAGGGAGGAAGGAAAGGAAAGATGGAGGGAGAGATGGAGGGAGGTACATGAGAAGAAATGTGTGGTGGTTTTTGGAGCACCATATGGCACTTGCTCATACAGCTGGGCTTTCTGCTTTGAGCCTCTGAGACGGTGAGCTGAGAACGACTGTGACTCTGCCACCGTGTGTGTGTGTGTGTGTGTGTGTGTGTGTGTGTGTGTGTGTGTGTGTGTGTGTGTGTGTGTGTGTGTGTGTGTGTGTGTGTGTGTGTGTGTGTGTGTGTGTGTGTGTGTGTGTGAGCTGCGAACGTCTGTGACACTGCCTCCATGCTATATAAAGAACCCAACACCATCAATACTTAACGCATCACGCCCACTGAGGAATAGAAGAAAGATTTTGGAACTAGGCACTTGTGAGTTCAACGCAACACTCCAAGTAAACAACTAAATAATAGAACAAACAAACAATTGAATAGGTAATGACCAATCATTCCAGGGTGTATTGGAGGAAGTTACTTACATTTCTGAAATTCTCATTTGAAAGTAATAGTAAGGGCAGAGAGAGAGAGAAAGATAGAGAAAGAAAAATATTAAGAGAGAGAAAGACTGAGCTTGTGTAATGGTGCCTTCGTCTCCTATGCTGAGATGGTTGTGATTGCCTGCTGTGCTGGTCTGTCTCTCACCCTCTGCCTCTCTTCTTCTCTTTCTCCCCCTGTCTCCCCTACAGGGTCAGTTCTATTACAGGCTGTACTGTCTCCTACCTCCCCCTGCCTCTCCGTGGCCTGGCCTTAGTATGCCATTACAGACTGTCACCTGACTCACCCTCCCCTCTCTGCCTCCCCCCGCTCTCCTCCCCCTGCCTCCCGCCTCCCCATGCCACATGGCTCAGGTAGAAAGCAAAGCAGTCCTACTACGGTATCCTGTATCTCCTGTCCCTCACAGACCGACAAGGACCTGTGCTCTCACTGCTCTCCAACTGTTCACCTACACTACAATCAGCCTCCAGCCCTGGCCTGTTCAGGTGGAAAGCAAAGCATTTCTCTAGTCTAAAAAGTATCATTTGTGCTCCTGTCCCTCAAAGACAGACAATGACCTGTTCTCTCACTGCCTCCAACTGTTCACCTACACTACAATCAGCCTCCAGCAGTGGTCACATTGATTCTTCAGTAGAAGAAAAGTACTTGAGTTACAGGCTCCCAGTTGTCTCCTTTTGACATTCAGTTGACCATGCAAAGACGCCATGGATACAGAGCCAAAACTAAAGGCAGAATCCTTTATTAGCTTCGGTAAAACTAGCATAGAATGACTGTGTAGAGCCAGTTATAATTTTGGCTGTGTATACTGCCGCACATCAAACTTGAGTTTGGTAAGTTGATGAGCCAGTGTAGTTAAATCCAACTCGGTTGGGGTCAGTGTTTTCATGATGTCTATGTCTGACTTTATTTAACACGTTTTATTGAAAACACCCAAATGGCAACCTATTCCCTATATAGTGCTTTACTTTCGAAAGCGAGCTCCAAGGGACATGGTCAAAAATAGTGCACCGTAGAGGGAATAGGGTGCCATTTGGAACTGTAGACAGTAGATATTGACCCCGACATTCTGTTTTCCTCTCTATGGTTTATTTATGAGTTGCTTTAGCCTAAGAGAGGCTCGTTTTAATGTATGGGTGTTCCATACAGGGTTACTGAGGCGATCACTGCTGTGGACTCTAATTTTACCAATACAATACGAGGAAGATTTGACAGATAGACTATCCTTCATTTTCTTTATAAATCTAGCAAACATGTACTGGCCCACGAGCTCTGTGTACTTGTCTTACTATGTTTCTGTTTTGATCGCCAAAGTTTTCTCTTTCCAACGCAACGGAACCATATGAATAGAGAATGAAGGAACTGACACCATGTATTGCTGGAAGTAATGCATACAGACAGGACAGATGGCTTACCATAGAAACGAGATGGATATAAACCATTGCAATAAACTACTGTAAACTACTAAATTTCTGCATAAACTACTGTACAACTTATAACTACTGTACTACTATACTGTACTACTATAGTGTAACTAATATACTGTAACGACTATACTGTACTACTATACTGTATAACTACTATACTGTAACTACTGTAACTACTATACTGTAACTACTATACTGTATCTACTATACTGTACTACTATACTGTAACTACTATAATGTAACTACTATACTGTATAACTACTGTAACTACTATACTGTAACTACTATACTGTAACTACAACACTGTAACTACTATACTGTACTACTATACTGTAACTACTATACTGTAACTAATATACTGTATAACTACTATACTGTATAACTACTGTAACTACTATACTGTACTACTATACTGTAACTACTATACTGTAACTACTATACTGTACTACTATACTGTACTACTATACTATAACTACTATACTGTACTACTATACTGTAACTAATATACTGTAACTAATATACTGTATAACTACTATACTGTATAACTACTGTAACTACTGTACTACTATACTGTACTACTATACTGTAACTACTCTACTGTAACTACTCTACTGTAACTACTATACTGTACTACTATACTGTACTACTATAGTGTAACTACTATACTGTAACTACTACACTGTAACTACTATACTGTAACTACTATACTGTACTACTATACTGTAACTACTATAATGTAACTAATATACTGTATAACTACTATACTGTATAACTACTGTAACTACTATACTGTAACTACTATACTGTAACTACTATACGGTACTACTATACTGTAACTACTATACTGTACTACTATACTGTACCTACTATACTGCACTACTATACTGTATACCTACTGTAACGACTATACTGTATAACTACTGTAACGACTATACTGTAACTACTATACTGTAATACTATACTGTAACTATTATACTGTATAACTACTGTAACGACTATACTGTATAACTACTGTAACTACTATACTGTATAACTACTGTACCGACTATACTGTACTACTATACTGTAACTTCAACACTGTATACTGTATTACCTAGGATAGGATAAAGTAATCCTTCTAACCCCCCCCCCCTTAGAGTTAGATGCACTATTGTAAAGTGGTTGTTCCACTGGACATCATAAGGTGAATGCACCAACTTGTAAGTCGCTCTGGATAAGAGCGTCTGCTAAATGACTTAAATGTAAATGTAAATGTCTGTATAACTACTGTAACTAGTATACTGTACTACTATACTGTATAACTACTGTAACTACTATACTGTATAACTACTGTAACTAATATACTGTATAACTACTGTAACGACTATACTGTACTACTATACTGTAACTACAACACTGTATAACTACTGTAACTAGTATACTGTATAACTACTGTAACTACTATACTGTAACTACTACACTGTATAACTACTATACTGCACTACTATACTGTAACTACTACACTGTATAACTACTACACTGTACTACTATACTGTACTACTATACTGTATAACTACTGTAACTACTATACTGTAACTACTATACTGTATAACTACTGTAACTACTATACTGTACTACTATACTGTATAACTACTGTAACTACTATACTGTAACTACTATACTGTATAACTACTGTAACTACTATACTGTAACTACTATACTGTACTACTATACTGTATAACTACTATACCGTAACTACTATACTGTACTACTATACTGTATAACTACTATACTGTATAACTACTGTAACTACTATACTGTACTACTATACTGTAACTACGATACTGTACTACTATACTGTACTACTATACTGTATAACTACTGTAACTACTATACTGTAACTACTATACTGTAACTACTATACTGCATAACTACTGTAACTAATGTACTGTAACTACTATACTGTAACTACTATACTGTAACTAATATACTGTATAACTACTAAACTGTATAGCTACTGTAACTACTATACTGTACTAATATACTGTACTACTATACTGTAACTACTATACTGTACCTACTATACTGTAACTACTACACTGTACTACTATACTGTACTACTATACTGTAACTACTATACTGTACTACTATACCGTAACTACTATACTGTACTACTATACTGTATAACTACTATACTGTATAACTACTGTAACTACTATACTGTACTACTATACTGTAACTACGATACTGTACTACTATACTGTACTACTATACTGTATAACTACTGTATAACTACTATACTGTAACTACTAAACTGTACTACTATACTAACTACTATACTGTAACTAATATACTGTAACCACTATACTGTATAACTACTGTAACTACTATACTGTAACTACTATTCTGTATAACTACTGTAACTAATATACTGTATACCTAACTGTAACTACTATACTGTACTACTATACTGTAACTAATATACTGTATAACTACTGTAACTACTATACTGTAACTACTATACTGTAACTACTATAATGTACCTACTATACTGTATAACTACTGTAACTACTATACTGTACTACTATACTGTAACTACTATACTGTATCACTACTGTACTGTATAACTACTGTAACTACTATACTGCAACTACTATACTGTAACTACTATTCTGTAACTACTATACTGTATAACTACTATACTGTATAACTACTGTAACTACTATACTGTAACTACTATACGGTATAACTACTATACTGTATAACTACTATACTGTATAACTACTATAACTACTATACTGTAACTACTATACTGTACTACTATACTGTAACTACTATACTGTATAACTACTGTACTGTATAACTACTGTAACTACTATACTGTAACTACTATACTGTAACTACTATTCTGTAACCACTATACTGTATAACTACTGTAACTAGTATACTGTATAACTACTGTAACTACTATACTGTAACTACTATATTGTACTACTTTACTGTATAACTAATGTAACTAATATACTGTATAACTACTGTAACTACTATACTGTATAACTATACTGTAACTATTATATTGTAACTGCTATACTGTATACGTAATATAACTACTATACTGTAACTACTATACTGTATAACTACTGTAACTACTATACTGTATAACTATACTGTAACTATTATACTGTAACTGCTATACTGTATACCTAATATAACTACTATACTGTAACTACTATACTGTATAACTACTATACTGTATAACTACTATAACTACTATACTGTAACTACTATACTGTACTACTATACTGTAACTACTATACTGTATAACTACTGTACTGTATAACTACTGTAACTACTATACTGTAACTACTATACTGTAACTACTATTCTGTAACCACTATACTGTATAACTACTGTAACTAGTATACTGTATAACTACTGTAACTACTATACTGTAACTACTATATTGTACTACTTTACTGTATAACTAATGTAACTAATATACTGTATAACTACTGTAACTACTATACTGTATAACTATACTGTAACTATTATATTGTAACTGCTATACTGTATACGTAATATAACTACTATACTGTAACTACTATACTGTATAACTACTGTAACTACTATACTGTATAACTATACTGTAACTATTATACTGTAACTGCTATACTGTATACCTAATATAACTACTATACTGTAACTACTATACTGTATAACTACTGTACTACTATACTGTAACTACTATACTGTATAACTATTGTAACTACTATTCTGTAACGACTATACTGTAACTACAACACTGTATAACTACTGTAACTACTATACTGTAACTACTATACTGTATTATAACTACTGTAACTACTATACTGTAACTACAACACTGTATAACTACTGTATAAACGACTGTTTACAGAAGAAGCAGATATTTGGGCCATATGGGCAGGACAGACCTAGTAGATATGAATCTGTGAGTCTGGTCAGTGAGACTACACTCTGACATGTGTTTGAATAAGGAGGTGCTCTAAGTGATGACGTTTGTATGATGATAAGAGGGAAAGTGTATCCCTTTCTCTGCTGCTTGTGTGCAGCTTCATTTACAGTAACTGAACAGGAGTGTCTGTTAAATGGCATAAACTTTCATTTAAAAAAATGCTGAGTCCCACACTTTTCCCCTACATATTGCACTACTTTTGACCAGAGCCTTATGGAATGAGGATGAAGTAGAGGAAGAGAGAGTGGAGGAACAGGGAACTGGTTTGATATTACAAAGACACACTGACACAATCAACAAGCTAGAGAGATAGAGACTTCACCAGCCTACAGGGTTTGAGAGGACATATTCTGAAGGCAACACTACACTATGGTTCCCCTGTTCCTACAAAGTAGTCAGCTGTGCTGGAGGAAGAGAGAGTGAAAGAGGACAAGAGAATGGAGAAGAGTGAGTGAGAGAGAGATAGAGAGAGAGAGTGAGAGAGAGAGATGGAGAGAGAGTGAGAGACAGAGAGAGGGAGAGATGGAGAGAGATATCTTACCAGTAGCATCCTCCATTTCTTTATTTTCACTCTTCTCGTCAGCTTTCTTTTCCTCTGCTTCTCCTGGACACACACACATGTGATATCATTAAAACCTCTCATCTGAGAACACTGAACCATCGAGAGCTTGGAACTATAAGATTCTATCTGCATTTTTGTCAAGATTGAGTTATTGATATAGCCTTGTACTGTTCAATGTTCTCTACCTATATAGTACAATAAATACCCCAATTTATGTTGTTAAGTTCAAAAGAATACAAGATAAAAATTCTGGACATCATTCAAACCAATGAGGGTTCGGAATACTGCCATCTATCCACAGTTTTTGGTTTGGGCAGGTTTTAATAGTCACATTGGGAACAACATCCCCTATACACTTCCCGATGAACTCAGTCAATGTTATTCTCAGAGGCAACCCGGAACATATCCCAGTCCGCGTGGTCAAAACAATCTTGAAACATGGATTCTGATTGGTCAGACCAGCGTTGAATAGACCTTAGCACAGGTACTTCCTGTTTGAGTTTCTGCCTATAGAAAGGGAAAAGTAGAATGGAGTCGTGATCTGATTTGCCGAAGGGAGGGCGGAGGAGGGCCTTGTAGCCATCCCGGAAAGGAGAGCAACAATGGTTGAGAGTTTTTGAAGCGTGAGTACTGCCGGCAATGCTTGATAGAACTTCGGTAGTGCTTTCCTCAAATGTGCTTTATTAAAATCCCCAGCTACAATAAATGCAGCCTCAAGATAGGAAGAGAGAGTGAAGGAGGACAAGAGAATGGAGAAGAGTGAGTGAGAGAGAGATAGAGAGTGAGATAGAGAGAGAGAGTGAGAGAGAGATGGAGAGAGAGAGAGTGAGAGACAGAGAGAGGGAGAGATGGAGAGAGATATCTTACCAGTAGCATCCTCCATTTCTTTATTTTCACTCTTCTCGTCAGCTTTCTTTTCCTCTGCTTCTCCTGGACACACACACATGTGATATCATTAAAACCTCTCATCTGAGAACACTGAACCATCGAGAGCTTGGAACTATAAGATTCTACCTGCATTTTTGTCAAGATTGAGTTATTGATATAGCCTTGTACTGTTCAATGTTCTCTACCTATATAGTACAATAAATACCCCAATTTATGTTGTTAAGTTCAAAAGAATACAAGACAAATATCCTAGACATCATTCAAATCATTGAGGGTTCGGAAATTTAAGAGCCAATTCTTTTTGCAGATGGAACCTTATAGTCCCAAGCTCTTGATATGTCATGGAGATCATTCAGCCATTTTGTTGCTGGACATCCTTTTACCACCATTTTAACTGTGCTCTGAAAGCATGACTTTGCATGATGAAGACCATTAATGTCATGTATTTAAAATAGAGAGAGCGTAATCGTGTATCACATCAGCTCCCTGTCTTTCTGTCCGTCCGTCTGCCTGCTCTGTCTTCTCTGCCTGCTCTATACGTCTTCTCTGTCTGTCTGCCTGGTCTATATGTCTTCTCTGTCTGCTCTGTCTGTCTGCCTGCTCTATCCGCCTGCCTGTTTTGTCTGTCTGCCTGCTCTATCTGTCTATCTGCTCTATCTGTCTGCTCTGTCTGCTCTGTCCGTCTGTCTTTCTCTAGTCTGTCACTCCCTCTCTCCTCTCTCACTCCCCTATCTCTCGCCTCTCTCTCCTCTCCCCTCCCTCTTCTCTCCCCTCTCCCTTCTCAATTCTCTCTCCCCTCCCCTGTTTTAAAGTGTGTGGGTGTTCATGCGTGTGTGACATGCATGTGTGTGTGCGTCGGTGTGAGACCAGCCATCGTGTTTTTATTATTTCCAGAATGACACAGTGTGTGTGTGTGTGTGTGTGTGTGTGATGAGAGTCTGACAGACACTAGTGACATCTCTACATTAAGTTGATTGGTTGATACTGCAGCCCACCCACCCAGTCCCCATGAGTTAAGCCTATGGAAGGAAGCCCTATGGGCAATAAGAGTGAAGGCTAGCCGCTAACATAGATTCCAGCCATTGAAATGTGTGCTTGTCTGCTTTGTGTACAGTGTGAACTAGTGGCTAATATAGGCTACCAAACATCCCTTTAAGAGTGAAGGCAAGACAATATTCCAGGCTAGCTTCCAACCCGTTCAGTGTGTGTGCTTGTCTGCTTTGTGTAAGAACTGGTGGGAAAAAATAATATGTAATATATCGACCACACGTAGAGAGAGCCTTGTTTGTCCAGATAAAAGGCTCAGACCATACTGAGAGAAACAGAGAATGATCTATATGTTGGATAAGCTGTTATGTTAAGCTGCAAATCTCCTTGCTGCTCTATCAAAGGTCTCGTCACAAAGAACAACACTACAGACTAAAATAAATGGTTCTAAATTGTACCAGATAGGGGTTCTTTGGCTTGTAACTATATGCAGCTCTGTCTGTCTGTCCGTCCGTCCGTCCGTCCATCTATCTATCTATCTGTCTTTCTCTAGTCTGTCACTCTCCCACCCTCTCTCTCTTTCTGTGTCTGTCTCTCTCTAGAGCTCATGTCCCTGCCAAATAAACTTAATAAACCCAAAAAGAATTACAAACCCATTCTCATAACTTTGTCCCCCTCTCTTCTCTCTCCTCTCTCTCTCTTCCCCCTCTCTTCTCTCTCCTCTCTCTCTCTCTCTTCCCCCTCTCTTCTCTCTTCTCTCTATTATCCCCCTCTCTTCTCTCTCCTCTCTTCCCCCTCTCTTCTCTCTATTATCCCCCTCTCTTCTCTCTTCTCTTCTCTCTCTCTCTTCCCCCTCTCTTCTCTCTCCTCTCTCTCTCTTCCCCCTCTCTTCTCTCTTCTCTCTATTATCCCCATCTCTTCTCTCTCCTCTCTCTCTCTTCCCCCTCTCTTCTCTCTTCTCTCTATTATCCCCATCTCTTCTCTCTCCTCTCTTCCCCCTCTCTTCTCTCTTCTCTCTATTATCCCCCTCTCTTCTCTCTTCTCTCTCCTCTATCTCTCTTCCCCCTCTCTTCTCTCTCCTCTCTCTCTCTTCCCCCTCTCTTCTCTATTCTCTCTCCTCTCTCTCTCTCCCTCTCATATAAATGCTATCTCTCTGTGTGATATGCGATACGTAGTAACTGCTCACACCTGTGTTTGCTGTGCTCTGGAGGGGGTATATGGCTGAGCAGAGCGAGATGTAACCCATCAATTATGTTATCCGCCCACACACACAAACACACATTTACATTCTGGAAATAACTAAAAAACAATGGCTGCTCTCACACCAATGCAAGTACACGCACGTCTCACACACACACACACACACACACACACACACACACACACACACACACACACACACACACACACACACACACACACACACACACACACACACACACACACACACACACACACACACACACACACACACACACACACAATCAATGTCTGAGTTGGATGTGTGATGTTGATTGTGTGTGTGTCATACTGATGTGCGTGCCACACTGATTCCAGAGTTAGCATTATCATCAGTTCACATATGGTACAACCCACTAGTAACTTAGAAGTTACTGGAAAGAGAAGTTACGTTTTTTACAGTGTAGGCTCTCAAAATAAGGCCTAATGAACAACGTATGGTATTAGCTGTGTTTGAATACTATTTGTGACGTAAATTGAGTATGCAGTATGCTTATTGGTCATAGTATGGATATAGTTAGTATGCCAAAAAGTTCCCGGATGTCGTACTACATTCGCCAAAAATCGAAGTATACAAGCAGTGAACACAGTTTCTGTGCTTTTAGGGCCCATAATGCAATTCTTCAGAAAATGGGTGTGGCTTCACAACATTTTAAGATTTGAAGAAAATGGCGGAAAATATGCAGCCGAAGTCCGACGAGAGCGGATATAAATGTAAGTACAAAAAGTAAATATTCATTGCTTTAATTAATTATGAGAAATGTTATGAAAATGTTGAGGAATGAAATAAAAAAGTAATGACTTTTCAAATAACTTACGTTTCACGTTATGTTGGCTGACAATTTGTTAGATACACTAGCTATACAAACCGCATAGCATAACGTTATAATTACAGCAGTTGCTTGTATGTACCGGTATGTTAGCTAGCTACCTAACATTAGTTGGCTACTAATACATCAAACTTGCCAGTATATTAACTATCTGCTATCTAACTAACTACCCAATGTTTTCTTGTTACCCAACGTTTATTGACTTGATTATTCACGTCATTCTTAGCTAAGTGCTATAGTCGTTGTGAGTTCTTAGTGGACATAGTTAATGAAGTCGTAAGATGTCTAGTAATTTGTTATACTAATAAGCTAGCAAGAAGTTGTATTGTAACAACATCAACTTCCGGTAGTCAAGCGAAGCGCTAGTACACTCAACTGAAAGGATACCGTTCATTTACATTATACTAAAATGAACTAATAGTATATAGTATGTGGTATATGCTCATTAAGTATGTAGTATACAGTATGTTAGTATGGGTACTCAAACACAGCTATTGTGTTAGATAATATATATTTATTTTCTTTTATAGGATCTGACTTGGTGAAGTAGCACTGAAAATGGATGAATGCAACAACCATGTCTCTGTCACTAACAAATACAGTCATGGGTGGTAACAATTTACTCGAAAGGCAAGGCTTATTTGAATAACGCTTTACACTAAGCAGTGTGTTAATTTAACACTATTCAAATGTGTATAAGGGTCCACAGAGTCCACAATTCCAGTGTTAATTTAATAACACTCTGTGTTCATTTAAAAAAAAAAAAATCTGGCGAATTTGCTGTGTGTGAATATGTATGTGTGTGTGTGTGTGTGTTTGTACTTCTTATATAATAACAATGACATCACTTCCTAGTTAAAAACTAAAACAACAAACTCATGACAACTTGTCATTGTCACATCCAAGGCTATACATAATTGATATGTCTTTGTTTATCCTTCTTATTCCTGTAAGTCGGACAACTGAAGTTCATTCAGAGTAGTAGTGACGATGTGTTTTGAGAGCTGGTGTGATGAGGGAGAATGTTAATGTATTCCCTACACTGGCAAAATAAACTTGAAGCTTGACACAGAGTGGTGGGTGGCACACACAGGATAGAAGGACAGAACAGATACCAGCTTCAGGATAGTGCTTGTGTTAACTACCTGAATGTATATGTATCCATGTTACCTGTCTGTGAGTCCAGGTTATCTTCCTCCATGGCTGTATGGTTGTCAACGTCTTCTTTAGGTGGATCTAGCTCATCTGTACAGACAGTCGGAGGAGAGACATTGGTCAGCCCCTGAGCAAACACATAGCGTCTTCTACAGTATCTCAGCCATGACAGTACAGGATTGTCGACATTGGTCTGGTTGGACAAGACCGTGTTGTCTTGTCTGGACATAACACAATTCGCTAAATGTCAAATTGGTGCCAACATTCAAGAGACCAGCATGTCGAAATGTTGCCAAGATTACTAAATGACTCCCTCCCTCTACCTCCTCCCTCCCCTCCCCTCTCCTCCATCCTTCCCTCCCCTCTCCTCCATCCTTCCCTCCCCTCTCCTCCATCCTTCCCTCCCCTCTCCTCTATCCTTCCCTCCCCTCCCCTCTCCTCCATCCTTCCCTCCCCTCCCCTCCCCTCTCCTCTCCTCTCCTCTCCTCCATCCTTCCCTCCCCTCTCCTCTCCTCCATCCTTCCCTCCCCTCTCCTCTCCTCCATCCTTCCCTCCCCTCCCCTCTCCTCCATCCTTCCCTCCCCTCTCTCAGCAATGACATTTGGGACAAATTGAGTAAATGAAAGCCATGACACCAATAAGCTAACATGCTCTATGAATGGCTATTGTGCTGCTTCTATAATTGCTTTTCTAACAAGCTGAAGGAGAAAAGCCATTTTTTCATATCTATGCAATTTTAGACCCATTCTCTGAACAATAAAAATGGCAGACCCCATTAGATGGGGAAGGAGAACAATTTCTACCAAAGCCTTGTTTTTGGTGTTTGTCTCGAGTGCTGCTGTCAATCTGAAAATGTTGACACACACGCAGGCACGGACGCATGCAAGCACACACACACACTCACAAACACACAGCAACAGCAATCCTTCCCAGTAATCATGATTGGCATTCTATTTAAATTAGAATCATGGCCTTATATACAGTGGCTTGCAAAAGTATTCACCCCCTTGGCATTTTTCCTATTTTGTTGCCTTACAACCTGGAATTAAAATAGATTTTTGGGGTCTTTGTATCATTTGATTTACACAACATGCCTACCACTTTGAAGATGCAAAATATTTTTTCTTGTGAAACAAACAAGAAATAAGACCAAAAAACTGAAAACTTGAGTGTGCATAACTATTAACCCCCCCCCCAAAGTCAATAGTTTGTAGAGCCATATTTTGCAGCAATTACAGCTGCAAGTCTCTTGGGTTATAAGCTTGGCACATCTAGCCACTGTTTTTTCCCCCCCATTCTTCAAGGCAAAACCGCTCCAGCTCCTTCAAGTTGGATGGGTTCCGCTGGTGTACAGCAATCTTTAAGTCATAACACAGATTCTCAATTGGATTGCGGTCTAGGCTGTGACTAGGCCATTCCAACGCATTTAAATGTTTCCCCTTAAACCAGTCGAGTGTTGCTTTAGCAGTATGCTTAGGGTCATTTTCCTGCTGGAAGGTGAACCTACGTCCCAGTCTCAAATCTCTGGACATTGAAACAGGTTTCCCTCAAGAATTTCCCTGTATTTAGCGCCATCCATCATTCTTTCAATTCTGACCAGTTTCCCAGTCCCTGCCGATGAAAAACATCCCCACAGCATGATGCTTCCACCACCATGCTTCATTGTGGGGATGATATTCTTGGGTTGATGAGAGGTGTTGGGTTTGCGCCAAACATAGCGTTTTCCTTGATGGCCAAAAAGCTAAATTTAGTCTCATCTAACCATAGTACCTTCTTCCATATGTTTGGGGAGTCTCCCACATGCCTTTTGGCGAACACCAAACGTGCTTGCTTATTTTTTTCTTTAAGCAATGGCTTTTTCTGGAAACTCTTCCGTGAAGCCCAGCTCTGTGGAGTGTACGGCTTAAAGTGGTCCGATGGACAGATACTCCAATGTCCGATGTGAAGCTTTGCAGCTCATTCAGGGTTATCTTTGGTCTCTTTGTTGCCTCTACGATTAATGCCCTCCTTGCCTGGTCCGTGAGTTTTGGTGGGCGGCCCTCTCCTGGCAGGTTTGTTGTGGTGCCATATTCTTTCCATTTTTAAAAAATGGTGCTCAGTGGGATGTTCAAAGTTTCAGATATTTTTTTATAACCCAACTCTGATCTGTACTTCTCCACAACTTTGTCCCTGACCTGTTTGGAGAGCTCCTTGGTCTTCATAGTGCCGCTTGCTTTGTGTTGCCCCTTGCCTAGTGGTGTTGCAGACTCTGGGGACTTTCAGAACAGGTGTATATATACTGAGATCATGTGACAGATCATGTGGCACTTAAATAAAGTCCACCTGTGTGCAATCTAACTAATTATATGACTTTTGAAGGTAATTGGTTGCACCAGATCTTATTTAGGGGCTTCATAGCAAAGGGGGTGAATACATAAGCACGCACCATTTTTCCCTTTTGTATTTTCTTGCATTTTTTTAAACAAGTTATTTTTTTCATTTTACTTCACCAATTTGGACTATTTTGTGTATGTCCATTACATTGAATCCAAATAAAAATCAATTTAAATTACAGGTTGTAATGCAACAAAATAGGAAAAACGCCAAGGGGGGTGAATACTTTTGCAAGGCACTGTATGCAGCCTAAGATAGTAGAGTTATATATTGTCTTGTCACATCAGGTGGAGATGTATTTGTGTATCCAACAATGCTGTGTCTATCTATACTGAACAAATATATAAACACAACATACAACAATTTCAAAGATTTTACTGAGTTAACAGTTCATATAATTCATTAGACCCTAATCTATGGACTTCACATGACTGGGCAGGGTGTGCAGCCATGGTGGGCCTGGTAGTGCATAGGCCCAGCCACTGGGGAGCCAGGCCCATCCACTGGGGAGCCAGGCCCAGCCAATCAGAATTTGTTTTTCCCCACAAAAGGGCTTTATAACAGACATAAATCCTCAGTTTCATCAGCTGTCCGGGTGGCTGGTCTCAGACGATCCCCCAGGTGAAGAAGCTGTCCGGGTGGCTGGTCTCAGACGATCCCCCAGGTGAAGAAGCTGTCCGGGTGGCTGGTCTCAGACGATCCCCCAGGTGAAGAAGCTGTCCGGGTGGCTGGTCTCAGACGATCCCCCAGGTGAAGAAGCTGTCCGGGTGGCTGGTCTCAGACGATCCCCCAGGTGAAGAAGCCGGATGTGGAGGTACTGGGCTGGCATGGTTTCACTTGGTCTGGACATTCCTCCAGTCAGCATGCCAATTGCACGCTCCCTCAAAACTTGAGACATCTGTGGCATTGTGTTGTGTGACTAAACGGCACATTTTAGAGTGGCCTTTTATTGCCCCCAGCACAAGGTGCACCTGTGTAATGATCATGCTGTTTAATCAACTTCTTGATACGCCACACCTGTCAGGTGGATGGATTATCTTGGCAAAGAAGAAATGCTCTCTAACAGGGATGTAAACAAATTTGTGCACAACATTTGAGAAAAACGCTTTTTGTGCGTACGGAACATTTCTGGGATCTTTTATTTCAGCTCATGAAACATGGGACCAACACTTTACATGTTGCGTTTATATTTTTGTTCAGTATAAATAAATAAGCCATTTAGCAGACACTTTTATCCAAAGCAACCTATAGACCAGCTAGCTTACATTTACATATGGGTGGCCCCAGCGGGAATCACTCATAATCCTTGCATTGCAAAGCGCCATGCTCTACCATCTGAGCCAAACAGGGCCACCTATCTAACATGATCACAACATATCATTCATGGGTAAACACATGTAGTTGCCATACACTTCATCCAATAGCATTGTTATCACTCTGTCTGAATCTGGCAAGCATGAATATTTTCTGTCTGAGTATACAAGGACACAATGACAAAAACATACATTTGCTCAGTACATTTCAAACTGATTCAGTAGATGTGTCCCAAATGGCACCCTAGCACCCTATTCCCTATATAGTGCACTACTTTAGACCAGAGCCCTATGGGCCCTGTTCAAATGCGGTGCACTATATAGAATTTAGAACACATTCCGTGTGTGATATCACAAGGATCACTATTACTAAAGGTTTGTGCTATCTGGGATCCTTGGGACGTCCATACCACTGGAGGCTGCTGAGGCGAGAACGGCTCATAATAATGGCTGGAAAGGAGTCAATGGAAACCATGTGTTTGATGTTTTTGATACCATTCCACTAATTCCACTCCAGCCATTACCACAAGCCTGTCCTCCCCAATTAAGGTGCCACCAACCTCCTGTGGTCCCACCCTAAACCCTAACGTTAACCCTTACCTTAACCATTACCCTTAAGTGACCCTAACACTAACCCTAACCATTTTAATTGTCAACTTCAATGGGGTAGGGATGTCCCAAGGATCTCAGATAGCACGGACCCTATTATAACCCATCACATTGTAGTGACACCACTGTATCTTACAGTTACTAGCTTTCGCCTGCAGGGGGCAGTATTGTCACATTGTTTCCTCCCAATGCTATATGCAGGTGAAATAACTCTTACTGTAGAATGTTGAGATATTAATGAAAGTAGATTCTAAAATACAATTTTACACAATAGGAGTAGGGAAGGTGTGTGTGTGCGTGTTTTGTGTGTGTGTGCGTGTGTGTGTGTTGTCTGTGTGTCACTAATAGGACAAAGCACCACCGTGACTCGTCCTCCTCATCTTATTTAAAGTAAAGGATGAGGGGATATGATTCCCCTGTGCAGACAAAATAATTTACACAATTCAAAAATGTTGTATGCTTTTTGAAACACCTTTTTGAGTCTGTACCTACTGCATTCAGTCTGTATCTGGATGAAGGGTTAAGTACGAGGTTCTGCACTTCACTCTAGTTCACTTCAGATTTACAACATACTCATAGGACTATATGTATATATGTCAGTGGTTTGGACGTACAGTACCACTAGGAATGAGAGGCTCATAGGACAGTATGTATATACACTACCGTTCAAAAGTTTGGGGTCACTTAGAAATGTCCTTGTTTTTGAAAGAAAAGCAAATGTTTTGTTCATTAAAATAACATCAAATTGATCTGAAATACAGTGTAGACATTGTTCATGTTGTAAATGACTTTTAATGAAATATCTACATAGGCGTACAGAGGCCCATTATCAGCAACCATCACTCTTGTGTTCCAATGGCACGTTGTGTTAGCTAATCCAAGTTAAAAAGGCTAATAGATCATTAGAAAACCCTTTTGCAATTATGTTAGCACAGCTGAAAACTGTTGTCCTGATTATAGAAGCAATAAAACTCGCCTTCTTTAGATTAGTTGAGTATCTGGAGCATCAACATTTGTGGGTTCGATTACAGGCTCAAAATGGTCAGAAACAAAGCACTTTCTTCTGAAACTCGTCAGTCTATGGCTTTTTCTTTGCAACTCTGCCTAGAAGGCCAGCATCCCGGAGTTGCCTCTTCACTGTTGACGTTGAGACTGGTGTTTTCCAGGTATTATTTAATGAAGCTGCCAGTTGAGGACTTGTGAGGTGTCTGTTTTTCAAACTAGACACTCTAATGTACTTGTCTTCTTGCTCAGTTGTGCACTGGGGCCTCCCACTCTTCTTTCTATTCTGGTTAGAGCCAGTTTGCGCTGTTCTGTGAAGGAGGTAGTACACAGCTTTGTATGAGATCTTCAGTTTCTTGCCAATTTCTCACATGGAATAGCCTTCATTTCTCAGAACAAGAATAGACTGACGAGTTTCAGAAGAAAGTGCTTTGTTTCTGACCATTTTGAGCCTGTAATCGAACCCACGAATGCTGATGCTCCAGATACTCAACTAGTCTAACTAGTTTTATTGCTTCTTTAATCAGAACAACAGTTTTCAACGGTGCTAACATAATTGCAAAGGGGTTTTCTAATGATCAATTAGCCTTTTAAAATGATAAACTTGGATTAGCTAACACAACGTGCCATTGGAACACAGGAGTGATGGTTGCTGATAATGGGCCCCTGTACGCTATGTAGGTATTCCATTAAAAGTCAGCTGTTTCCAGCTACAATAGTCATTTACAACATTAACAATGTCTACACTGTGTTTCTGATCAATTTGATGTCATTTGAATGGACCAAAAAAATTGCTTTTCTTTAAAAAACAAGGACATTTCTGTGACCCCAAACGTTTGAACGGTAGTGTATGTCAGTGGTTTGGACGTACAGTACTGCTAGGAATGAGAGGTTCATACGACTGCTTGTATATTGTTAAGAATGTGCCCCTAATATGCTCATGTAGGACCGTCAGCAAGCAGCAGGATGCAGATACATAGGCAGGGAGTTAATCAGGAGACTAGCTAAGGCCTGTGGAGAAATCATATTCAATATCTACTGTTGTGGAACTCTAGCTATAAATAGTCTCTGCTGTGTGTGCTACGCTAGGTCCTTAGCATGTGTGTGTGACAGAAGGGTCTACACATGGATGAATCCACCTGAGTGACTTAGCTTTCAGCATCAGTACATAACACCACTTTACTCTCTAATGTTGAGGAGACTGATGCACTTCCAGTTGGGGGTTTCTGCTGGGTTTGTGTGAGAGGCATTAGGATGTGTGTAGAATATTAAACCTTTACAGTGAGATAGCTGCCTATAGCAACAACCTACACTCCCTTCACCCATGACTCTCTGCCACAAACACTGTCTCTCTGTCTGCTCTTCTTTCCAGCCAACCTTTGCGTCGGACAAAACATGGGTGAAAAACACACTGAGAAATTGGCCAAATTGAAAGTGCTTCAGAGCGCTACGACCAGCAGCCGTTATATGTGACGAGTGTGTCTGTGCAAGGTGTGGGTGTGTGCGTGTGTGTGTGTGTCTGTGCAAGGTGTGGGTGTGTGCGTGTGCGTCACTGTGTGGCGTGCTGGGAAAGCCAGACGTCATAGGGGGAAAAGCCATTGATTCTCCATGCCTGCACTGAGCTTGTTTGAACACAGAGGGAAGCCTGTCTATGTAAGAGCAAACAGGCTACTGGCTACAGTAGCTGCCTATACTGTACTGGTAAGGGAATACATGTTGCTGTGTGTGTGTGTGTGTGTGTGTGTGTGTGTGTGTGTGTGTGTGTGTGTGTGTGTGTGTGTGTGTGTGTGTGTGTGTGTGTGTGTGTGTGTGTGTGTGTGTGTGTGTGTGTGTGTGTGTGTGTGTGTGTGTGTGTGTGTGTGTGTGTGTGTGTGTGTGTGTGTGTGTGGTGCGTGCGTGCGAGGTTGAGTGAGTGAGTGAGTGAGTGAGTGTGTGCGAGTGTGTGCGAGTGTGTGCGAGTGTGTGTGTGAGTGTGTGTGAGTGTGTGTGTGAGTGTGTGTGGCATAAATAAATCCTCTCAGTTTAATTCTCTCCCCACATTAAAAAGTAATACATGTATTTTTTCCTACTAGCTCTGACTTTGCTGATAACTTCTTTATTGAGGAAAAATGTACACTCTTAGAAACACTGTGTTATTTTTTAACACATCCCTGTGTCTAGTTAGGGACGGCACATGTTGTGTTACTTTAAACACTGTGTTGACAACATTTTCCAACACATTATGTGTCAATTCCTGCAATGAATGAGTTAATAGCTGACAACCACACAACACACCCTAGATGTGTTAGATTATTGACCAATCACACTGCAGAGTCATCATGCATCTTTGCCGTGGCCTCACACTCCCTCACGCTCTGAAAAGTGAAGTGACAACTGACAGCCTGGAGTGAGCCTCAGCCAGCAGGAGGAATACCACACAATAAACCAGGTACATTCATCTTTATCTGAAGGAGGTGACCATTTGAGGAAAATGCTGAGCGCACACAGCAACATTTAACCTTGATTTATAAAAATATCATGTTTCAGATGAGTTGTCAAGAAGTTAGGCTAGTTAGGCAAACTTCTACCATAATCATTATCATTACTCAGCATGCTCTACTGCAGGTAGATTTTTAGAATTGTTTTTAATATT
The DNA here is from genome assembly GCF_045679555.1 of Salvelinus alpinus. Taxonomy (NCBI): domain Eukaryota; kingdom Metazoa; phylum Chordata; class Actinopteri; order Salmoniformes; family Salmonidae; genus Salvelinus; species Salvelinus alpinus. The sequence continues at coordinate 72,331,091 of NC_092088.1, forward strand.
TGTGTTTTTGCATTTACATTGATTGATTGATTAATATTATGCTACACAAAGTGAAATAACATAAACGTTTCTAAACTAATCTAATCAGTTAGGTTTTTTGCACCCGACACTGAAATGGTTGTTCCAGTTTAAATGGCTTAGGTAGTCTCCGCACAACGATCCTAACACTGGCAGTCATTCTGAAAAAATCTAACTAAACTGTTGGATATCTGGCTGGATTCACTTTGCCAGCCAGCATAATGTGACTTGCAGGCCTGATGTGGCCTGTAAACTAGGAGTTTCCTAACACCATTGTGCTATGGTATAACTAGGCCCTGAAAGAAAGGCCTTATGATATGTGTAATAATGTATTGTCATAAATAATTTAAGGAATAACCATATACCTTTATGTAGGGTTCTATGAAGAACCCTACATAAAGGGTTCTAGGGAGAACCCTAGATAAAGGGTTCCCCTACGGGGATAAACTGAAGAACGCTACTTAGTATCCTTCTGCATCACTTAAACCAACTCCTGTCATCTTTCACTCTGCCTATCTTTTCCCTCAATCGCCTATTTTTAGTATATTTTTATTTCACCTTTATTTATACAGGTAAGTCAATTAAGAACAAATTATTATTTACAATGACGACCTATCTTCTACCTCTCTCTCATCCGTCTATCTCATTTTCCCTTTCCCTGGTTTATTCTGCTGTGTGCTAAGTAAACAGATAGGGGATCGAACTTTGGCTGTGTGTCCTGCTCCAGCTCTGTCTTGTGACGTCTGATCATTTCTCTATACTGTATAATAGAGAAAGAAGAGTGATACTGCTGCATGCCAACTGGCCTGTGACATTGTCTCTTTATCAAGCCTCTGGTTAAAGTGTCTCTCTCAGTTGCCTCGCTCTTCCACTCAGCCTCTCCCCCCTCTCTCTCCCTCCTGCCAGCTCTCCTCCTCCATCGCTCTCTGTCTCCCTCTCTCTTTCAGTCTTTTTCTCCCTCTCTCTCTCTTTCTCTGTATCCTGTTCTTGGATTTTATGACAATTACATCACAAAGCAGGTCATCACAGCACGTCAGGAGGATTGTAAATTAGTCCCCCTATGAGACAGAGAATCAGGTGCTGCCACCCAAATATCACCCTATTTCACATGCTCCGAATACAACAAGTGTAGACCTTACCGTGAATTGCTTACTTACAAGCCCTTAACCAACAGTGCAGTTCAAGAAGAGTTATGAAAATATTTACCAGATAAACTAAAGTAAAAAGTAACACAATAAAATAACAATAACGAGTGCATAGCCCACTATTTAGGTAGTGCACTATTTAGGGAATAGGGTGCCATTTGGGACGCAGAACGGAATCAGGCTGTATGTGTAGATCGTGTACCGGAGTAAAGACCAAGTCTCTCATGCTGTCTCTAGTAGGCTGGGTGGGAGCCCTAAAGAATTACGCATGGGTCTTCTATCGCTTGCTGTCATCAGAGTTGTGTTGTAGCGACGACCTGCTGTATGCCAGCGAACGCTGGTCATTTTCGCAGATTCAACATGAAGAATTGTGGGAAAACGAACAGAAAATGACAGCTGATACTCCGGTCAGAGGAACATTCTGGTGTGTTAGTCTCTCGCGCTCCTTCTCTCTCTTCCACTTTTTCGAGCTGAAAGACGATGACCAGAGCTTACCCCTGATGTTGCACAATGATTTTAAGTCAATAAGTCATCGTTTTAGTCAAAGTATGAAATATTTGGGCTTGAAGTGACACATCTGAACTGCTCACTTCATGCAAATCCATGTGATTGCAGTGTATTTCCTATGATAGGACATACAAATTATTTTCCGGGCTTAGTTATATTTGAATGTTACCAACCACCAGCATGGCATTGTTTATTAATCAGAAACAGCTGCAAAGTTCTTCCTCTTGGTGACTGAGATGTGCCAAACAGCCTTGTGTCCCCCTGAGCCATGGAGCAAATTCAAATGACGGGGTACAAACTTATGTTTGGCACCTCCACTTTTTCCCCTGAAAATGATCATAATCCATTGGATAATTTGTACATTTTCACTTATTTTTTAGCTAGTCTGTATTAAAAATATATACTGTATATATGGCCATTTCATAGAGAGTAGTAGAGGAAGATGGGGTCGTAAGGGGATTCCTGTAAGTAGGCTGAGGTCAATAGAGAGTGATAGGAATAACATGTGCTTCAGTAAGGTTGGTTTTTTAGCGTTCCTGGACAACGTTAACGCAGGAATGGAACATAAATCACAGAAGATAGATGTTGTGGTGGCAGATGCAGAGAAGTACTTGGGTGTACGAGATTTTACTGCAGCAGAGTTACAAGGTGTTTTGAACAACAGTGTCCCGTCCTCCCAGGCTGCTGGCCAGTTGTGGAATTAGATAGGGCCAAAGTAGTGGAATAGTGATTGGGTTTTAATGGATGTAGGGTTAGGTTGTAGGGCAACTTTTTCACAAAGTGTAATGAAGTCATACTACAGAATAGTAGGCTGATACACAGCCAATACATTAGGTGGCAGCATGCACCTTCAACATTTGTTTGCGGACTGCCATAATACCAAAGAAGAAGAAGACGTACACGTTACATTTTACCAAAGATTTGTATAAATAAACCAAGATAGACCACAGCCTGTCGTTTCCAATGGGAACAGATGAGTCACAGTGGGCAGAACAAGCAAGGAGATGGGCAGAGCCATGCACGAGCTAACGAGATCCAACTGGAGCATTCTAGCATACATCTGCATATTTCCGTTAGGGAATGCCTACTCTGTGAAGTGCACGTACGTGTGCAATAACTCAATTCGCCTTTGTACTCATAAACAACGCGATTTTTTAGAAATTTTGCAGAATGTAGGCCAAAATCTTCATCCATTGCCGGCCGCTGGGCTTCCTCTCACTACCATCCGCCAAGCGGATGCGTCATATTTATACATCCGGTGAAATATCGGTCTCATTGTTCTATCTGTGATATTACTATGAACATTTACGGTGACTTGTGTCAATTGAGAAAAGCTGACTAAATCAGTGGTTCTCAATTCTCTCCTCAGGGAGCCCCCGCTGTTGCAGGACCAGCACACCTGATTTAACTTGTCCATTAACACAATAATAACACCTAAGGAATTTTTGGGATATAATATGGCTGACCAGAATAAAAAAAACATGATGGTTCTTCAAAAGTATCTAATTATAACCTTTGATATTGAGTAAGGTTCTTTATAGAACCATTCTCCATAAATGTTCTATAAAGAACCTTAAAAAGGGTTCTATATAGCCCCGAAATGGGTTGTAACCATAGAGATCCTATTTAATTGCTAGACGGGCTATGTCATAAACCCTCAAAGTTCCATAATGCGGTGATAATGGCAGCCGTTGTTGTCAGGAAGAAATCCAAAGTCTAAATGGAATGAATATTGAGAGTCAATATTCACGTAATAATAAGGAATTTCCCCTCGACCACGCCCACAAATTGAAGAAAACAAGCATTGTTTCCCATTGACCCCCAGTATAAAAGAGCCAACTTCGTCGTAAATGTTTTGTTATACAGAAATAACAAAATATGCCGACAAGCTGCTGTGTTGTTCAATGTACATGTACTGCCCTACAATCAGTGGCTTGTATTCATGGTTCCAAGGGAAGCCAGGCTTGCCGCGAAAATGTACCAAGAAAAAAAACATATACAAAACCCATATAAAATAATTTTCCTTCAATTCGTAAGAGGCTGAATGTATCTCCCCGGAGAAAGCATCCGAACGAGCAAAACAGCCACCCTGTGTGTAGGCCAACTATCTGATGCTGTTCGGTCAAAAAGAGTATGACATTGTTGCCGCCCGTAGCATTGAATGCAAGGGAAGCCAGCGAGCATTTGGACTACCTTGATAAAAAAGTATAAAATAATAGCCAATCAGCATTCAGCTAAACTGAGTGAGCTCAACTGTGAATAGTCCTGAAGCACCAAAAAAAAGTGTCAAGGGAAGCCAGTTTGGATTTAGCTTCACTCCAATCACATCACGTCACATCAAGAGCAATACGTCACTGACAGAAACATCTTGAATTGTTGCATCTCGTTGTGTTGTTGTCCTCCGGTCGCTAGCTAGCTAAAATTGGTCCTTTCCTAAATTAGCCATGGATGGAGATTTGGACTTATCATTTTACTTCTCCGTACTGGCCAATGATTAGAACTGCAATTCGAATCCAACCATAAATTCTTACATTGTGCCCTTGGCCTGAGAATGGAATTAAATATGTAGCTAGATGTAGAAGGCTAATGTTAACTAGCTAACGTTGCCCATGAAAGGAAGTTCGGCTAGCGAGCAAGCATTTTAGCCAGGTAGCCTAGGGCAACAAAACATAAAATAGTGTACTGTATGACAGAGTGATATACCATGTCATCAACATGAAAGAGGAGGATGGCATTGGCGTTTCTATACAAGTAGGGTGAGTCAACATGTTTTTCTACTTGCATGAACGCACGCACGCACGCACGCACGCACGCACGCACGCACGCACGCACGCACGCACGCACGCACGCACGCACGCACGCACACACACACACACACACACACACACACACACACACACACACACACACAGAAGCTGACGTTGATTGGACTAAATTGTTTTTGGTATCTTTTAGTTGTCACTGTATTAGACTAAGCAGAGGTGATTTGATGATGTTGAAATGTTGAAGTTGAAATGGTGCTGGAATAGTGGAGGCAGCTCCTGTTTTTTTTGCAACTTGCAGTAACTCTCTGTGGTTCTAAATCAATAGTTGTGTAGTAGTCCGAAATGGCAATGGCAATGCTGGAATGCGGTTTTAACCAATCAGCATTCAGGATTAGACCCACCCATTGTATAAATCCTATCATCGACTGATTTCAGCTAGTGTATGTCTGTGGATTGACCACATTGTTTGAATTGAATGTTGGCATATTGGCAGTTAATTAAAAAAGTGTATGGTATCCTACCTCTTAAACTGTCTGGCTAGCTAGCTAACAAACATACAGTGCAGATAAATTCTTAAAATTCATTGTTTTACACAATATTTTATCACAGCACTGGCAAACTATGGTTCTGTTCCTGTGCTAGAGCAAATGAGAAGTTTAGGTAATTTAAATTAGAGCCAGTACATCAACCCAGCCTTTACAGTACATCACAGAATCATATTAAACCTGACTAATTCATATTTCCTTTAAATACAATTACACCTTTACAGCACAGAACAGTCTTTAAATTCATACTGGATCGTGTGTAAGAGGTTGGCTGAAGGAGTGTTATTTTCCCGTGTTCTAAAATGTCTAGAGTGACTGTGCCAAGGCCTTTTGTCTGTGGATTAGCTGCCATTAAGCATCCAGCAGGCCTGATAAATTAGGATTTATAAAGATTATTACTAAATACTTACGCTCCATAATTCCTGTGATTGAATTTGTGAATCATATTTAATTATTATGGCTATGGATTATGGCAGAGGTAGTGATACAACGTGTATAGCCTGAGAGATGTGAGGAGGTGTGTGTGTGTGTGTGTGTGTGTGTGTGTGTGTGTGTGTGTGTGTGTGTGTGTGTGTGTGTGTGTGTGTGTGTGTGTGTGTGTGTGTGTGTGTGTGTGTGTGTGTGTGTGTGTGTGTGTGTGTGTGTGTGTGTGTGTGACTGCGAGATCTGAGGAGGTGTTAGTCAGTGTTTTGTTCAATTAGATTACAATGCATTGGTGCCCTTGAAGCAGCTTCACTAGCTATCTATCTTTTCCAGCCTCTGCGGCTATCTGAGTGTGTGTGTGTGTGTGTGTCTAATGCGTGTGCTTTAGACTACAATCAAGTGGTAGCGGTAGAGCGATTATTTCCCCAAAGAAAACATCACTGTAGTAGATATCTTTTTTTTAACCCCCCCCCCCCCCCCCCCCCCCCCAACCATAAGCTTGGAGCCAAACGGATGGTGTGCCAAGCTAATTGCCTTACGACGCCCTCCAGTGTAAGAATCTAATTATCTCTGGTCCATCTTACTGGAGAGGCCTATAATTGTTTCAATATTACACATCCAAAGGCCCTGAAACTGCAGAATAGCCTGATAATGCTTCTTAAATAAGTTTCCCCTGAAAGAAAACATTCTTTATAAAACCTCCCGGCTTCATCCTGTATTCATTTCCACAGAGAGGAACTTGGCACAGGGGAGAGATGGAGATTAGGGATACTGACCATGAATGATTGCATGCACACACGCTTGCACGCACTCTCACTCACACACACACAGAGAGAGAAACAACTGTACTGTAAATATGCTACTACACACATACAAAAATGCAATCCATGCAGAAAGTTGATACTAGAACACACACTCCCTTACCGTCATCATGGCGGTCTTCACTCTGATTCTTGCTTCTGGATTCCTTAGAAGGGGATGTGCCTGCTACAAGAAGGACAGGTATCAGTTGTGTGATACATATTATCACACATTATGGCAAGTCTCAAATAGCATGAAAGAGGCTTTGAGGCCAATGTCCAGAGCTGAGTCTGGGACAAAAGCACCATGGCCACGTGAGAACCAATGGATAGCAACCCTTGAACCAGCTCCAGCCCAGCTCTGAATCATCCTCTGGCTGATGGAACAGTATGAAAGGGCCAGTGGCTGGCACTAACTCAGACAGCCGTCACCATCAAACAAGGGCTGAACCGGGCACTGGGCAAGACTGGGAGGGGGGGGGGGCGACTTGGGAGAGGAGTGGAGGGAAGACAACACAGGGCTGGGAATTATGTTTTATGTTGGATAATGTCAGTGGGAGTGTGGTTGATACAGTAGATATTTGGAGCTGATGGGAGCATTTGGCTATGGTAGATGAGATATTTAAGCAATAAGGCCCAAGGGGGTGTGGTATATGGCCAATTTATACAACGAGTGGGTCTAATCCTGGTTGGTTCAAACCGCATTCCAGCCGGTGTCTATTCCACAAGTTACCACCAGCTAAATCTATGACGTTAAAATCTATGACGTTAAAAATGTACTTGTTCCATCTGGCTGAGTAATCCACTGTCTCATCAGCCCAGCCACGCAATTTATAAACTTGATTTCCACTATAAAAAGTATCTAGACATTATCTCACATTTCTTTTAGACTAACATTTAGTTTTCAACAGCAGAGATGTGTATAAACCTTGCTGTCTGTCTCTCCGACATTTGCAACATTGTTTCAATATTCAAATTCGATCTCCAGCTGTCCAATAGTAACGTGTCGGGAGTCGGGACAAGACAGACAGGCAGAGTTTCTCAGCCAGTCAAAATCATGAATCATGTAAACTGAAAAGTGCAGCTAGTTTGCAGTCTTTCCAGCTTCAGTTTGAAGTGATTGTGTTAGCTGTGTAGTTGGCTAGTTCCTCTGAGTGTTCTGACGAGTGAGCACATTTTCTATGCCAGGTGAAATCACGCCTCAGTAGCTCATTGTTATGGATGTATCCAAATAAATGTCACTAGAAAACAGCTTAAACAAATGCAAATGCAGCTACTTTGTTGTTATTCTGGCTGCACTTTTTGACGTGACTGTAAGTTAGCAGTAGTTGGCTAGCTAGCAAGGAAGGGATAAGAACGTTGCCAGCCAGTATGCAATGGAACATTTAGAACAAATGACTGGGTCACGTCCATAGAAACAGAACAAAAAGACTGAATGACTGGGTTGCGTCTCTAGAAACTAGAACGAACGAGCAGTCGGCTTGGGTAGCAACCCTAGATTTGTGTCGGGACTACATCTTGGAAGGACGACGCAACACGGGGTGCCTGGATACAGTCCTTAGCCATGGTATATTTGCCATATACACAAACCCCCGAGGTGCCTTATTGCTATTAAAAATTGGTTACCAACTTAATTAGGGCAGTAAAAAGTAATGTTTTGTCATCCTGTGGTATACAGTATGATATACCACGGCTGTCAGCCAATTAGCATTCAGGGCTCAAACCACCCAGTTTATGAAAGGAAACAAATAGAAAACATCCCTCAGATAATGTTAACTATGAGGTACAATCTCTATGATTTAGTCATTCTGTGCCTCATGGATCACTCTGTATCACATTTTACTATGCTTATAAAATTGCCCTTTATGTTCACGTTATAAAGGAATCCTATTGGAAACATAATCGGTAAATAATGTAAAGAATGTAAAGGTTTAAAAGTGTTTGGGTGGATAGATGGATAGCACACAGTTCACCCCACATCTAAAAGTGTTTGGGTGGATAGATGCATAGCACACAGTTCACCCCACATCTAAAAGTGTTTGGGTGGCTAGATGGATAGCACACAGTTCACCCCACATCTAAAAGTGTTTGGGTGGATAGATGGATAGCACACAGTTCACCCCACATCTAAAAGTGTTTGGGTGGATAGATGGATAGCACACAGTTCACCCCACATCTAAAAGTGTTTGGGTGGATAGATGGATAGCACACAGTTCACCCCACATCTAAAAGTGTTTGGGTGGATAGATGCATAGCACACAGTTCACCCCACATCTAAAAGTGTTTGGGTGGATAGAAGGATAGCACACAGTTCACCCCACATCTAAAAGTGTTTGGGTGGATAGAAGGATAGCACACAGTTCACCCCACATCTAAAAGTGTTTGGGTGGATAGATGCATAGCACACAGTTCACCCCACATCTAAAAGTGTTTGGGTGGATAGATGGATAGCACACAGTTCACCCCACATCTAAAAGTGTTTGGGTGGATAGAAGGATAGCACACAGTTCACCCCACATCTAAAAGTGTTTGGGTGGATAGATGGATAGCACACAGTTCACCCCACATCTAAAAGTGTTTGGGTGGATAGATGGATAGCACACAGTTCACCCCACATCTAAAAGTGTTTGGGTGGATAGATGGATAGCACACAGTTCACCCCACATCTAAAAGTGTTTGGGTGGATAGAAGGATAGCACATGGTTGGGGGCCCACATCTAAAAGTGTTTGGGTGGATAGATGGATAGCACACAGTTCACCCCACATCTAAAAGTGTTTGGGTGGATAGATGGATAGCACACAGTTCACCCCACATCTAAAAGTGTTTGGGTGGATAGATGGATAGCACACAGTTCACCCCACATCTAAAAGTGTTTGGGTGGATAGATGGATAGCACACAGTTCACCCCACATCTAAAAGTGTTTGGGTGGATAGATGGATAGCACACAGTTGGGGGCCCACATCTAAAAGTGTTTGGGTGGATAGATGGATAGCACACAGTTCACCCCACATCTAAAAGTGTTTGGGTGGATAGATGGATAGCACACAGTTCACCCCACATCTAAAAGTGTTTGGGTGGATAGAAGGATAGCACATGGTTGGGGGCCCACATCTAAAAGTGTTTGGGTGGATAGAAGGATAGCACACAGTTCACCCCACATCTAAAAGTGTTTGGGTGGATAGATGGATAGCACACAGTTGGGGGCCCACATCTAAAAGTGTTTGGGTGGATAGAAGGATAGCACACAGTTGGGGGCCCACATCTAAAAGTGTTTGGGTGTATAGAAGGATAGCACATGGTTGGGGGCCCACATCTAAAAGTGTTTGGGTGGATAGATGGATAGCACACAGTTCACCCCACATCTAAAAGTGTTTGGGTGGATAGATGGATAGCACACAGTTGGGGGCCCACATCTAAAAGTGTTTGGGTGGATAGAAGGATAGCACATGGTTGGGGGCCCACATCTAAAAGTGTTTGGGTGTATAGAAGGATAGCACATGGTTGGGGGCCCACATCTAAAAGTGTTTGGGTGGATAGATGGATAGCACACAGTTGGGGGCCCACATCTAAAAGTGTTTGGGTGGATAGAAGGATAGCACATGGTTGGGGGCCCACATCTAAAAGTGTTTGGGTGGATAGAAGGATAGCACACAGTTCACCCCACATCTAAAAGTGTTTGGGTGGATAGATGGATAGCACACAGTTGGGGGCCCACATCTAAAAGTGTTTGGGTGGATAGAAGGATAGCACACAGTTGGGGGCCCACATCTAAAAGTGTTTGGGTGGATAGATGGATAGCACATGGTTGGGGGCCCACATCTAAAAGTGTTTGGGTGGATAGAAGGATAGCACACAGTTGGGGGCCCACATCTAAAAGTGTTTGGGTGAATTGAAGGATAGCACACAGTTCACCCCACATCTAAAAGTGTTTGGGTGAATTGAAGGATAGCACAGTTCACCCCACATCTAAAAGTGTTTGGGTGAATTGAAGGATAGCACAGTTCACCCCACATCTAAAAGTGTTTGGGTGAATTGAAGGATAGCACACAGTTGGGGGCCCACATCTAAAAGTGTTTGGGTGTATAGAAGGATAGCACATGGTTGGGGGCCCACATCTAAAAGTGTTTGGGTGGATAGATGGATAGCACACAGTTCACCCCACATCTAAAAGTGTTTGGGTGGATAGATGGATAGCACACAGTTGGGGGCCCACATCTAAAAGTGTTTGGGTGGATAGAAGGATAGCACACAGTTGGGGGCCCACATCTAAAAGTGTTTGGGTGTATAGAAGGATAGCACATGGTTGGGGGCCCACATCTAAAAGTGTTTGGGTGGATAGATGGATAGCACACAGTTCACCCCACATCTAAAAGTGTTTGGGTGGATAGATGGATAGCACACAGTTGGGGGCCCACATCTAAAAGTGTTTGGGTGGATAGAAGGATAGCACATGGTTGGGGGCCCACATCTAAAAGTGTTTGGGTGTATAGAAGGATAGCACATGGTTGGGGGCCCACATCTAAAAGTGTTTGGGTGGATAGATGGATAGCACACAGTTCACCCCACATCTAAAAGTGTTTGGGTGGATAGATGGATAGCACACAGTTGGGGGCCCACATCTAAAAGTGTTTGGGTGGATAGAAGGATAGCACATGGTTGGGGGCCCACATCTAAAAGTGTTTGGGTGGATAGAAGGATAGCACACAGTTCACCCCACATCTAAAAGTGTTTGGGTGGATAGATGGATAGCACACAGTTGGGGGCCCACATCTAAAAGTGTTTGGGTGGATAGAAGGATAGCACACAGTTGGGGGCCCACATCTAAAAGTGTTTGGGTGGATAGATGGATAGCACATGGTTGGGGGCCCACATCTAAAAGTGTTTGGGTGGATAGAAGGATAGCACACAGTTGGGGGCCCACATCTAAAAGTGTTTGGGTGAATTGAAGGATAGCACACAGTTCACCCCACATCTAAAAGTGTTTGGGTGAATTGAAGGATAGCACAGTTCACCCCACATCTAAAAGTGTTTGGGTGAATTGAAGGATAGCACACAGTTCACCCCACATCTAAAAGTGTTTGGGTGAATTGAAGGATAGCACATGGTTGGTGGCACACATCTCACTACAATATAATCTAAAAACACTTCCTGAGACAGACAATAAAACCAAAAGTCACTCTCACTCTATGCTTAGTTGGCTGCACATGTAGTGGACGGTGTTCACGAGATCTACAAGTCAACTACTGTAGAGGTGGTAGTAGCACTGGTTTGATTGGTTGCATGACAACAACAGACAGGATATACAAAGTAAGTTCAGAGCTCTAGAGCTTATATAGGCCTGGACCGGTATTCAATGATAGACTTCATGAAGCAACTTACCAGAAGTTCACATATACCACATTTGCTGTAAACTTTCTCTTCCCTCTCACATACATACAGCAAGCACTTCTCTATCTGTAGAGGCAGCATCTGTTCATACCAGATAAACTACAGTGCCTTTGGAAAGTGTTCAGACCCCTTTCCTTTTCCCACATTTTGTTACGTTACAGCCTTATTCTAAAATGGATTAAATATGATTTTTTTCCAGTAATCTACACACAATACCCCCTAATAACAAAGCGAAAACAGGTTTTTACCTTATTTACATAAGTATTCACACTTTGCTACGAGACTCGAAATTGAGCTCAGGTACATCCTGTTTCCATTGATCATCCTTGTGATGTTTCTACAAGTTGATTGGAGTCCAACTGTGGTAAATTCAATTGATTTGACATGATTTGGAAAGGCACATGCCTGTCTATATAAGGTCCTTCAGTTGACAGTGCATGTCAGAGCAAAAATCAAGCCATGAGGTTGAAGGCATTGTCTGTAGAGCTCCGAGACAGGATTGTGTCGAGGCACAGATCTGGGGAAGGGTACCAAAAAATGTCTGCAGCATTGGAGGTCCCCAAGAACACAGTGGCCTCCATCATTCTTAAATGGAAGAAGTTTGGAACCACCAACTCTTCCTAGAGCTGGCCACCTGGCCAAACTGAGCAATCGTGGGAGAAGAGCCTTGGTCAGGGAGGTGACCAAGGACCCGATGGTCACTCTGACAGAGCTCCAGAGTTCCTCTGTGGAGATGGGAGAACCTTCCAGAAGGACAATAATCTCTGCAGCACTGCGAAAATCAGGCCTTTATGGTAGAGTGGCCAGACGGAAGCCAATCCTCAGTAAAAGGCACATGACAGCCCGCTTGGAGTTTGCCAAAAGGCACCTAAAGACTCTCAGACCATGACAAGAAAGATTCTCTAGTCTGATGAAACCAAGATTGAACTCTTTGGCATGAATGTCAAGCGTCAAGTCCTGGTTAAACCTGGCACGGTGGTGGCAAAGTCATGCTGTAGGGATGTTTTTCAGCGGCAGGGACTGGGAGATTAGTCAGAATCGAGGGAAAGATGAACAGAGTAAAGTACAGAGAGATCCTTGATGAAAACCTGCTCCAGAGTGCTCAGGACCTCAGACTGGGGCAAAGTTTCACCTTCCAACAGAACAACAGCCAAGACAACGCAGGAGTGGTTTCGGGACAAGTCTATGAAGGTCCTTGAGTGGCCCAGCCAGAGCCCGGACTTGAACCCGATCGAACATCTCTGGAGAGACCTGAAAATAGCTTTGCAGTGACGCTCCCCATCTAACCGGACAAAGTTTGAGAGGATCTGCAGAGAAGAATGGGAGAAACTCCCCAAATACAGGTGTGCCAAGCTTGTAGCGACATACCAAAGAAGACTCAAGGCTGTAATCACTGCCAAAGGTGCTTCAACAAAGTACTGAGTAAACAGTCTGAATACTTACAGTATGTAAATGTGATATTTCAGTTGTTGTTTTATACATTTGCAAATATTTCTAAAAACCTGTTTTTACTTTGTCATTATTGGGGATTGTATGTAGATTGATGAGGGACAAAAAACTATTTAATACATTTCAGAATAAGGCTGTAACATAACAAAATGTGAATACTTTTCAAATGCACTGTATTTGACAGAATCTAGAACCATTTTGGTTTCCACGTAGAACCCTCTATGGAACCAAACGGATTCTACCTGGAACCAATAACTGTTCTCCTATGGGGACAGCCGAAGGACCCTTTTAGGTTCTAGATAGCACCTTTTTTCCTGAAAGTGTACCTGGTATTTTTACCACTGATTTTGTCACTGCCGGAATTGTGTCTGAACATTCCATTTTGTGACAGACACAATTTCCCACCCCTTACCTACCCGCACCTTGAATGTATCAAATAAATGTGTTAGGATTTTCACAGGTTTACTTGTGAAGCGTTATACCTGCTCTCTCTCTCTCTCTCTCTCTCTCTCTCTCTCTCTCTCTCTCTCTCTCTCTCTCTCTCTCTGAAACTGTTTGAAAAGCAATCACTCTTTAATTATGCTAACATTTCAGAATTCTAACCTTAGTCAGAGTACTGAAAATTCATATATAAATGTAAACGCGCTGACATAGGTCAAAAGGCTAAAAGTGGTATTTTCCAATCATAGTGTGCGTGTGTTTCCTTGACTTTTTATTACTGTTTCATATCTCCAACACGTGCACATATAACCTACACTCAATGTGTAATTGCATCTCACGTCAAGGTGAAAAAAACAGAACTCTGAAACCGTCATGGCCACTAACCTCCTGTCTTCTGTCCATCCTCAGTGTCCTCTTCTGTAGTCACATCGTTATCTGGTGAAGAAAACAAGAGAGAGAAAATCAGACCCTGCAATTTCACAAACCACTATCTACTGATACTGCAGTGTAGTAGTGTCATACTGGGTTAGGCCTATCACTGGGTAGTTACAGTACTGATGACCAAGGACTGCAGCATTTACACACCAAAAAACAATGGTTCTAAATAATACCAGAGAGGGGTTATTTGGTTGGTAACTATAGCGGAACTCTTTTTGGTGCTAAATAAAAAAACATTTTATGTAAAGAACCATGGTCATAAAGTTCTAAATGGAACCTGTATGGTGCTATAAATAACCCTTTCCTAAGGTTCTATAAAGCACCATAAAAGAAAGTTAGATATAGCACAAAAATGGTTCCGCTATGGTTACAACCCTTTTGGGGCTATATAGAACCTTTTTTATGGTTCTTTATATAACATTTATCGAGAAAGGTTCTTTATAGCACCATACAGGTTCCATTTAGAACTTTATGACCATGGTTCTTTACATAAAATGTTTTTTTATTTAGCACCAAAAAGAGTTCCGCTCTCAATCTCAAAAGTTATTTGTTGATCCTTTAGAACCCATGTGTCAAACTTATTCCACAGAGGGCTGAGTGTGGGTTCTCCCTTGGACTTGATTGATAATTAAGGTAATTGATTAGTAAAGAACTCCCCTCACCTGGTTGTCTAGCTCTTAATTGAAAGGAAAAAACAGAAAACAGCAGACATGAGGTCCTCCATGGAATCAGTTTGACACCCATAAATAAAATTCCATAGCTGTTAAAGTGTTAACTGAATCAAGTGAGATACCTCTGGAACAGCTGGGGGACCCTGAGGAGAGAATTCAGAACCACCGAACGATAAAAATCAACCGCTCTTAATTGACACAACGTGAACTGCAAAGAACCATTGAAGAGCTCAAAGGGTTCTTTGAGTCATTATGGTTCCACATAGAACCATCAGCCTTCCCAAAGAACCCTTGAGGATCACTGAGAATAAGGCTCATGGGGACATTTACACACAGATGGAACCCTTGAGAAGTAGGAAAGGAATTTAATCACATTGGACTCAATATTCAAAAGGCACTCGCACATCTGATCTACCTTTGTTGCAGGTGCATGGTAATAATTGAATAAGATGAGAAAAAATAAGAAACCTGCACACTGCTCTTGCTAGTATCACTGCTCTTTATTAAACTGTACGTACCGGCTTCAAGGCCTTCGTCAGAGCTCACATTGGACTAAAATAGTCTCCCATTGACATTTATAAATGATGTATGCCAACGTCCTCTCTCTCCCTCTTTCCCTCTCTCTTCCGCTCCATCTCTCTCGCTCTCCCTCTTTCCCTCTCTCTTCCTCTCCATCTCTCTCGCTCTCCCTCTTTCCCTCTCTCTTTCTCTCCATCTCCCTCTTCCTTGCTCTCTCTCTCTCTCTCTCTCTCATCCAGTGGCAACATTCACAGGTTTTACATATTATTTTGGCATTAATACATGTCACATATCAGTTTGCAAACAATATAAAAAAATATTAATTGAGTTAATAAAGTTCCATACAAACATGGTCTCTTTTTTGCTTTCTTGCGTAAGGCAGCTCCAAAATGTAGGTGTTTAAGCCTAGCTCAGTGCTTTCTGTTGTGGTGGGGCAGCCAGCGGAAAATACACAGCGTACGGGTTGGTAATGTTCTCTAGTTGCGCCGTGACTGGCTCAGTGTTCTGTCACTCATGGGGACACTACGTCACCGCAAAATCTATAGCTCGAAAATTCAAGCCCCGTGTGTGCTGCCATAGAGTTACATTAGAAGTGCCCATCCAGCTTCACTTGGCTCATCGCGCTCTAGCGGGCTGGGCACCTGCAGACTGACTTCATCATCATGAATCACTTCGACAATCTACTGGCAAATCCTTTTCAATCCTTGTCATATGAAGATACATTTTTGATAAAATGTATCGGTGCTCATCAGCCATTGGACATAAACATTACACAACATGTTGAAAATCACAAATTCAACAATGAGTGTTTTGGAAGGAATCAGTGGCTAACCGTAAGCGTTGCAAAACACCTTGATCATTGGCCATGCTGTCAATCCAACTGGAAACTCGGGAACTGGGAAATCTCAGACTCTGAAAAAAACGAGCTCCGACTGGGAAAATAAGTTTTGAACAGTCATCCAACTCAGAATTCCAAGTCGGGAACTCGGGCCTCTTTCTAGAGCTCCGACCTGAAGATCATTGTCATGATTCAACCTTGTTTTTTCCCGAGTTCCCAGTTCTCTTGAAAGCCCCATAAATCCAGAGAATGCCAGACTTTGGTGACAAAGTTTGATGACAAAATTTGCCCTCAAGGACCGACGCACAGCACAACAAGGTGATTCCAAAAATGTATTGTATGCTTCTGCATAAATTATGTATAATGCCAGGGAGATATGTATACTGTAGCTAAAAAAAGTAATACTATGTTGTGTAGTAAGCTGTTAGTAGCCCATGACACGGATTACATGAAGTCTCTCACATTCCCACAAAACACTTGAATTTCAGCCAGTGTGAGCCCTTCATATTTTCAATGTCGCAAATACCTCAAGGAGAGCCGCTCCTTTCATTTCTCTGTTCCATCTACAGTATGAGGTATTGTACACAATGTAAACCTGAGGGGATGGTTCAGTGTGAAGGGTTAGACAGGAGTAGGGAGTGTCTTCAGAGTGATACGTGGAGTAGAGAGTAGAGTAAGCCCTAGGCAGAGCCATTGCGATGCATGCCCACTCCTGTGGCTGAACTAATGCACTCACGCACACACGCGGACCACGCACCCACGTGCAGGGCTCAAAAGCACACTAGCACACTTTACAACCATTGCCACGACTCTCCCAGTGTGTGCGTAGCAGGACATTGTGTGCGTCTGTTTGTGTGTACGTGTGTGCCATTGGTTGTGTGACTGTGTGTGCGTGGGAAGTCAGTATAAAATGAATTGTTTTGTATTCTTGACTTCAGAACGTTCCCGTGAATAAACCTTTTTGACTATTTTAGCTGGGTCTGTTTCATTCGACCAGGATCTTACAAATTCTGGTTTGCAGACTGAGTAATATAATTAAATTGGATTATCTACCTTGAGAACATAATTCTCTTGACAGTATCACAATACTCGATACTATCACAATACTAGATACCAAAACGATACCAGAACGATACCATGAATTCGAATTAGTCACAGAATGGCACTTGATCCAGACAGATCTTTTGAGTTCAATATCATGTTTTTTTTAACCAATCTAACTACATAACAACATAATGGTAATCATTTATTTGAATGGAAAGTCTCTATTGATAAACTGGGTGAATCAAGATGTAGCCTAGCCCTATTCACAATACAGGTGAATGCATATTCAATAGGAGTGTGTGCATGCATTGAGTTATTAAGCTTGTTTTCTGTGATTTCATGAGGCTACAGATGGGGAAAAAAATGTAGCTTTCATTTGGGACTTATTTTATTGTACTGATCAACAACATTTGCATAGAAGAAGCAATTCTTCTTTTATAAAAGTGTGTTTCTTTGAGACCCATGCCCTCATTCACACACAAAGTCCTTTCAAGGCTGAAGCAAAGATGATCTTGTCTGGGAGAGATGCGATGTGGGTGAGATGAATCGAACGAATAAAGTTTTTGGTGACAATCAGCAATATGTTGCATTATGGTTTGCATATTATCAGAAATAAGGTACTAGGGTTGTGAACTGATTTTGGCTTCAGCTGTGAGCTAGCAAGGAAACTTGGCCTACAAAGCTAGAAGCTAGCGGTATCTTCTTGCATTGTAATGTTCTAGCCTGTACTGTTTTAGGAACAGTAATTAGCAGTTTCAACATCTCTACATGCTGTGTTGCATTATTCAAGTGTGTTAACTTCTGTGCAGCATAAGTGGATATGCAGCCCAGACTCCCAGTGAGTAGTGGTTCCTAATGGCAGGCTAGATCTAGCAATGAGGAAGTGGAGCAGGCATGGTGCTATAATGGTACATCGGCAGCGCTGATAGACAGACTTGATTCTCTCTCAATCAGTAGACGACATGAAACACATTTGACAGAAGCACCACAACATTTACTATTACCGGAGGGAGGGGGCATAGGAGGCTCAAGGCCCTCACCTAAAGCTACTGTAATGGTGGCATTATAGGCAGGCAGTGGCAGCTACGTGGGTTGAACCCAGGAGAAGATGGTGGTGGATAGGGGCCATAGGAAGGGAAGAGGGGGTAGTAAGGAAGGAAGGGTGGAAGAGATGGTAAGAGGAGGGTGTTCTCAAGGCCCTCACCTAAAGCTACTGTAATAGTGGTGTAAGTGAACTACCACAGGCATGGCAGACATGTGGCAGCCACTCTCCTTCACAGATCATTTCAGTCATGTGGCCTTGTACGGGGTATGGGAGGAGGGGGTTGATGGGGAGGAAGGAGGGAGAAAGGGGGAGGGGATAGAGGACTGGGGATGTGAATTTTAGTAAGGCAATTGAGGTGCTGGAATAGACTGTTCATGCCAATAAACCATCTAGGTATAGTTAGCACTGAGGGATGGGTTCACCTCTCATCGTACCAGTGAAAGGTGCAATCTGCAGTTGAAACAATAACAAAGCATTTGCCACTGTTTCGGTAAAAAGCTGAGGGATGGGGGTGAGGAAACGTAATCACTCTCAAATTTTGTGACAGAGCAAGGACTGACATTCCATTATATCAAAACTGGAGTAAAACAAACATATATTTTGGGTTCTGATGGGGTACAACAGTTAAACTGAGCTAATGAGGCATTTTTAAGTTATATTCTTCAAAAATGGATGTAGCAACTGCAGATTGCCCCTTTTTAATGTCACTCACAAATTGTACAGGTTGCTCAGCAACAACTATCTGGGACTGGGAAACCATCAAAGGCAGAAGGTACATTCCAGGTATGAATATAATTATTGTATCCTGTCTCGTGTGACATTTCAGACGATAGTGAAAACATTTTCTTCTTGATCTAAACATAATGCATGGCACTCAGTATATGGTAGCTACAACACAGTTACTACCCACTGCCAAATATAACTAAGAGAGATGGGAGCATCCCAGATGGCACCCTATTCCCTATATAGTGCACTACTTTTGACCAGAGCCCTACAGGTGGTATGGTCGCTGGTCAAAAGTAGTGCACTATAAGGGAATAGGGTGCCATCTGGGATGCAACCAAAAGGCCTGAGCCAGCATCCCGCCACTGGCACTGTGATCAGTAACACACGATGACACAGTCATTCATAGTCTGATGAAACACACGCACGCACGCACACACACACACAACCACACACACACACACACACACACACACACACACACACACACACACACACACACACACACACACACACACACACACATCCTCCCGACTTCCACACACACAGACACCACACAGGCTCAATTTGCACTCCCTCTCGGTGGTCCTGCTTCCCGCATCCCCCCCTCCTTCCACCCGTCCCCTTCCACCACATAGAGAAACCCAGGCAGTCTCATCACAATAAACACAGTTTGCTGCGTTTCCCACAAATTACAGTCTTTGGTGCCCACAAACACTGGCAGAGAGAAGCTTCCTATTAGAACCAGTAGGGGTTCTCATGTCTCATGTAGTGTAAAGACGAACCATGTCATTACAAGTAAAGTGCCATGTAAATAAAGTAGCAATTGGAAAGTAAGGGAAACATTGTGAGAGAGAGGGGGGGAGAGAAAGAGCGAGGGAGGGGCAAAGAGAGAGAGGGGATATTTTCACCTTGTCGGGTATTCGAACCAGCAACTTTTCGGTTACTGGCCCAATGCTCTAACGTGTGTGTGTGTGTGTGTGTGTGTGTGTGTGTGTGTGTGTGTGTGTGTGTGTGTGTGTGTGTGTGTGCGTGCGTGCGTGCGTGCGTGCGTGCGTGCGTGCGTGCGTGCGTGCGTGCGTGCGTGCGTGTGTGCGTGCGTGCGTGCGTGCGAGCGAGCGAGCGAGCGAGAGAGAGAGAGAGAGAGAGAGAGAGAGAGAGAGAGAGAGAGACAGACAGACAGACAGACAGACAGACAGACAGACAGACAGACAGACAGACAGACAGACAGACAGACAGACAGACAGACAGACAGACAGACAGACAGACAG
>NC_092088.1:72356122-72373622 GCF_045679555.1 Salvelinus alpinus
CTTCGGGACCTTTAACAAGGTTGTGAAAATGGAAAGGACTGGGCTCTCGGTTCTCTTTAAGTTACAGTAGGTTAAAGAAAGGGACAACTCTTGGTTCTCCTGTGTTGGATATCCAGCGAAAGCTTTGAACAGGTGTCAGAGACCAGATGCCTTTAGCAGACAGAGGGGGAGGTAGACAGTGGGAAGGGGCTTGAGGGGGGAAGGTACTTAGGGGGTGTGTCCCAGGAGGAAGTGAAAAGGCAACCCTTAACCTGTGAGCTCATAGGTCACATCAAAGCCCAGACTGTGTGATGAGGGAAAGCTCCTGTGTGTGTGTGTGTGTGTGTGTGTGTATGTGTGTGTGTGTGTGTGTGTGTGTGTGTGTGTGTGTGTGTGTGTGTGTGTGTGTGTGTGTGTGTGTGTGTGTGTGTGTGTGTGTGTGTGTGTGTGTGTGTGTGTGTGTGTGTGTGTGTGTGTGTGTGTGTGTGATGAGGGAAAGCACACCACTGTGTGGCACTTCTGCTTGTTCCAGCCATGCCCTTCTCTAAAGGTCTCCAATTGAATTTCTCTCCATTATTTGAACCTCTCAAGACCTCATTAAGAAGTCACTGCACGTCAATAAAAAGTAGCTTCAGGAAGAGTTATCTTCCATTACCTCAAGCTAGACATAACAGCTTTCCGTGTGCTTTGCTGCGCTACAATAGTACAATAGCACAGTGTTGTCGGTCAATCAGTTTTTAAGTCTGTGCATGTCAATGAGCAGTAGTTTCAGGAGGAGTTGGTTATCTTCTCTTAGATATCTTCTCTTAGTATTCACAACTCTTCTGCTGGTTTCCTGTACATTAAAACAATAGCAGGGCTTTTCTTTCCTCCTTTCCCTCACCCAAACCTAAAACCCAGCCCAAACTCGAATGGATTATTGTCTATTTAGGCTTACTTGAAATGGTGAAATTATGGTGTGACTTAATTTCCACTAGGGGCAACGCAAGTGCCTATTTCCCCCCAAAAATAAATAATACATGTTTTTTTTTTATGTTGGAACTCAGTCAGTGACTCAACTTACTGTTGCTAGGTGGAATAGTAGAATACACAAGGTGTAATTTCAAAATGTGGCTGTTTATCAACAATCGTTATGATAGTTTCTCAATTAGCCCATGTCAGCATTTTTTTTTTAGATTGGTAAATTAGTCTAGCGGCCATTTATTCTGTTAGTCAGTCTCACTCAGATATCATATTACAAACTGAAAACATTTCTCTCCATCCCATGACAAAATGTGTAGAATTGCAGCAAACTAGCTTTAAAATGGCAACATGTTCTCTACACCCCATGGCAAAATGGGGGGCTGGGGGATTTTTGGTGTCCCCCACCCTCATCAAAGTTGCCTATCCCTGATTTAATAGGATCGATGAGCTAGGCATGGGCATTGTGGATGGGGTAGAGGATCACAGGATGGGCTTGAACAGCAAGCTACAGTATGATTCAGAAGATTGTGAGTTCAATCCCAGTGCTAGGCACCTGTTTTGTATTTTTGTTTTAACCCTAACCTTAACCTTAACCTTAACCCTATCCCAAACCTTAACCCTAACCCTAACCCTATCCCAAACCTTAACCCTAACCTTAACCCTAACCTTAACCCTAATCTTAACCCTAACCTTAACCCTATCCCAAACTTTAACCCTAATCTTAACCCTAACCTTAACCCTAACCCTAACCTTAACCCTATCCCAAACCTTAACCTTAACCCTAACCCTATCCCAAACCTTAACCCTAACCCTAACCCTAACCTTAACCCTAACCCAAACCTTAACCCTAACCTTAACCCTATCCCAAACCTTAACCCAAACCTTAACCCTAACCCTAACCTTAACCCTATCCCAAACCTTAACCCAAACCTTAACCCTAACCTTAACCTTAACCCTAACCCAAACCTTAACCCTAACCTTAACCCAACCCTAACCCTAACCTTAACCCAAACCTTAACCCTAACCCTAACCTTAACCCAACCCTAACCCTATCCCAAACCTTAACACAAACCTTAACCCTAACCCAAACCTTAACCCTAACCTTAACCCTAACCCTAACCCAAACCTTAACCCTAACCTTAACCAATCTGAAGTAAACTAAACCCTAATGCCTACATTTGACCAAAATCTCAGAATGAATGCCTAAATGTAACTGTCAAGGTTAGTTTTGGTTTCACTTTTGCGCAGTTTGACTGACAGCTAACATACTCCATAATCTACAGACATACCACAGACGGCCCCACACGCCATAATTGAAAGCGCCAGCCATGCCTTATCTCTCTTGCTGCATTTATGACACGTTATGGTGTTTTCTTTGGAGATCGTGTTGCTAAAACTCCATTATAGTGATGGAGATGGACTCATCATGGTGACTTTGGGAGTGTGATAACTAATAATGAACAACTTTCCCAAGGCTTTCCTCTACACTAGTAAGGTGGTGAAAGGTTTCCTGCCTACATTGCATTTGGATGATGGAGATGTACTTATTGTACTTATTGCTGGCACTTTGGGAGTGATAACGGCAGAAACAACAGCTCTAGAAATCCATCTCACAACATTAATATGAAAAGGCGTTCCATCAGTGCACGGGGACAGGCAATATCATTACACACACTGTAGGGGGAAGGTCATCTTCCAGCAAAGAGTTAAAACAGAGAAGTGGGATGGAGGGAGAAAGGGAGAGAAGGAGAGGGGAGGAGGGGAGGAGAGAAGGAGGGAGGGTGGAAAGTAAAGAGGGAGGAAGAAAGGCAACATGAGGGAAGAGGGAGGAAAAGAGCGAGGGAGGGAGGAAGAGAGTAGGTGGATGACAGGAGTATTTGGGAAGGAGAGAGAGGGAGAGAGAGGGAGGGTAAGGGTGGGGGGGAACAAAACAGTCTCCATGTGAGAGTCGAAGGAAGATGAAGGCCTGAAACTCTGTATTCCTTCTAGGGGACGAGGAGTTGGGAAGATGGAGTGAGAGAGAGTCAAACAGAGACACAGAGAGAGATTCTGAACGAGAGAGAGAGACATGGGAGAGCCTGGGATTTTCAAGATGGGGAGGGAATAGGTGCCACATGGGAGATATTGCTAGCACGGTGAAGCAGACTTGTCTACCCTTCAGCCCCCCATACACCCCTATAGCCCTTTAGCTCTAATCCTCCATGGTCCACTAGCCATCAGAGATGGTGACTGGTTGCTCCTGGCTTCAGGGCTCAGAGATGGGAGCGGAGGGGTGTGTGTGTTCTTGTGTGTGGAGGGTTGGGTGGCAGGAGAGACTTGGGGCAGAAAATAACGTGCATTTGTTTATCTATCGTCTCTGTGAGACTCGGCGAGACAGCTTTGCTTTGTTGTGGATGCTTCCTGGAACTCCCTGAGAGAGACATGCCCTTTTCAGCAGAGAACTGGCTGGCTGGCTGGTCCAACAGGATTGTTCTCTAGAGTTGCCCCTCAAATACAAACACTGCACAACTAATCCAAAGGCCTTCTCTCATTGTAAAGTATCTGATGACACTAAAGTTAGACGTTATGTTGCTTTATAGCCCCAGGTAAACTCAGGAAGGACAGGGACACTACATTCCATGGCAGGCATATTGGAAACAGAACCAGACGTACCTTGGAAGACTTGAAGGATTTTTTCCTTGTAGATCCTGTAGTCCGCCTCCAGGAAGACACAGAAGATAACACGTTCGATCTGCACAGAAAGAAAAAATAGAGAGAAAGAAAGAAAGGAAGAAAGAAAGAAATAATTCCATTATTCCACTGTTGCTATTAATTGCACATTCAACTCCAGACCATCAGGACCAACAGATCCCACAAGAGCTACTAAAGGGACAAAATCAACAATTGAGGAACCGATGATAACATTTTACACCAGGGAGCCACAATCAAACCATAAGCATATTTCAGAATATCCTATTAGCCAATTAGCTGGCTCCCCAGTACAGACCACCAGCCTAGGTTCGTGTTCCAAATGGCACCCTATTCACTATGCAGCACACTACTTCTGACCAGGACCCATAGTACTCTGGTTAAAAAAGTAGTGCACTATATAGAGAGTAGGATGCCATTTGGGACACAACCATGCCCCACTGGTGGCAGCAGTGGGGTCTACTACTGAGCAGGCTTTTAGTGAATATTACACTATATTACACTACATTACATCAGATATTGGAGATAATATCTGAATGAGAGCATTTCCTTTGGTAGGATAAATTAAATATATCCCCAGCACCATAAAGTACAACTAAAAAGGTACTCATTCTCAAACCATAGACAAAAACGTGCAGCTATAGGTATCCTTTGACTCAGTACTTTGCTCTTATGAACTACCTCAGTGATTTAGAACTCACTAACTACTAACTGTAATTTATTTTACACTATGAGTGCTGCTATTAAGATGTGCTTCTAATTCATAATCCCTATAGTTATCCTCTCAAGCTGAACACTTTGGAGGGATGTTGCTATGACTAATTCAAATTGCACCCTGCAAATGTCAGCATATTATTTTTGAATGACTATACTCTCTGTATATTCATTTCCTTATGTCTCATTTATTGTTATGAATTTTTGCCTGTGTGGGTTGTTACCATGCCTTCAGAAAGTATTCATACCCCTTGATTTATTCCACATTTTGTTGTGTTACAGCCTGAATTCATATATTTTCTTCTCACCCATCTACACACAATACCCCATAATGACGAAGCTCATCAAATTAATTCACATCCCCAAGTGTAAGGAGCGACGCTGGTAGACAAGAAGCAGGTACAGGGAGAACATTTAATGAACAATGGACATGAAACAGAACAAGAACAGCGTCTGGACAGGGGAAAAATAACGACACCAATGCTGACACGGGGAACCAACAGAGGAACAGACAGAAATAGAGGGGGCAATCAACAAAGGGAAGGAGTCTTGTGGCGGGCCGGGCGCAGTGCACGCTGACACGGTCGCCAGGTGTACGGTGTTTCCTCCGACACATTGGTTCGACTGGCTTCTGGGATAAGTGAGCATTGTGTCAAGAAGCAGTGCGGCTTGGTTGTGTTGTGTTTTGGAGGATGCACGGCTTTCGACCTTCGCCTCTCCCGAGTCCGTACAGGAGTTGCAGCGATGAGACAAGACTGTAACTACCAATTGGACACCACGAAATTGGGGAGAAAAAGGGGTACAAAAATAAATACAAAATCAAGGAGTCTCCAATGAGCGCTGCTGCGTGTAATGATGGTGACAGGTGTACGTAACGAAGGGCAGCCTGGCGCCATCGAGCGCCAGAGAGGGAGAGCGGGAGCAGGCGTGACACCGAGTCAATAAATGTTAGAATCATCTTTGGCAGCGATTACAGATTTGAGTCTTTCTGTGTAAGTCTCTTAGAGCTTTGCACACCTGGATTGTACAATATTTGCAAATTATTATTTGTTTTAATTCTTCAAGCTCTGTCAAGTTGATTGTTGATCATTGCTAGACAGCCATTTTCAAGTCTTGCCATAGATTTAAGTCAAAACTGTAACTAGGCCACTCAGGAACATTCAATGTCGTCTTGGTAAGCAACTCCAGTGTATATTTGGCCTTGTGTTTAGGTTACTGTCCTGCTGAAAGGTGAATTTGTCTCCCAGTGTCTGTTGGATTGCAGACTGAACCAGGTTTACCGCTAAGATTTTGCCTGTGCTAAACTCAATTCAGTTTATTGTTATGCTAAAAAACTCCCTAATCCTTGCAGATGACAAGCATACCCATAACATGATGCAGCCACCACCATGCTTGAAAATATGGATAGTGGTACTCAGTAATGTGTTGTATTGGATTTGTCCCAAACATACACTTTGTATTCAGGACACAAAGTTAATTTATTTGCCAACGTTTTTGCAGTTTTACTTTAGTGCCTTATTGCAAGCAGGATGCATGTTTTGCATTATTTGTATTCTGTACAGGCTTCCTTCTTATCACTGTCAGGTTTTGGCCAGGACTGTTCTGGTTTTTTGTCACTAGATGTCCCCATTGCACCTTTTTTGTACCTTTTGTTTTTCCCTTGCTCTAATTATTGTTTGCACCTGTATGTCGTTCCCTTGTTAGTATTTAATCCCTGTGTGTTCCTCAGTTCCTTTCTCAGTGTTTGTATGTTAGCACCCAGCCCCAGCCCAAGCCTTGTTGTGAACATATATTTTTCTCTTGTTGGATTTTCCAGAGGTTCTCTGGTTTTGTTCTTTTGTATTTTGGATTAGTCTTTTGAGGTTTGTTTTTCCCTTGCTGTTTTTACCACTTTGTGGATTTTCTTTGTATTTTGGAAGATATCTATTTTTTATTAAACCACCATCTCTAGTACTGCTGTGTCTGCCTCATCTTCTGGGTTCTGCCGATTTAGTGACTGTTTCTCGCACCGGGTCCTGACAATCACTCTGTCATTTAGGTTAGTATTGTGGAGTAACTACAACGTTGTTGATTCATCTTCAGGTTTCTCCTATCTGATGAGACAAAAATAGAGCTTTTTGGTCTAAACTCCACTCGCCGTGTTTGGAGGAAGAAGAAGGATGAGTACAACCCCAAGAACACCATCCCAACTGTGAAGCATGGAGGTGGAAACATCATTTTTGGGGATGCTTTTCTGCAAAGGGGACAGGACGACTGCACCGTATTGAGGGGAGGATGGATGGGGCCATGTATCGCGAGATCTTGGCCAACAACCTCCTTCCCTCAGTAAGAGCATTGAAGATGGGTCGTGGCTGGGTCTTCCAGCATGACAACGACCCGAAACACACAGCCAGGGCAACTAAGGAGTGGCTCCGTAAGAAGCATCTCAAGCTCCTGGAGTGGCCTAGCCAGTCTCCAGACCTGAACCCAATAGAACATATTTGGAGGGAGCTGAAAGTCCGTATTGCCCAGCGACAGCCCCGAAACCTGAAGGATCTGGAGAAGGTCTGTATGGAGGAGTGGGCCAAAATCCCTGCTGCAGTGTGTGCAAACCTGGTCAAGAACTACAGGAAACGTATGATCTCTGTAATTGCAAACAAAGGTTTCTGTACCAAATATTAAGTTCTGCTTTTCTGATGTATCAAATACTTATGAAAACTTGAAAATCGGCCCTAATTAATCGGCCATTCCAATTAATCTGTCGACCTCTAATCCGGACCCCTCGTGTCAATTTGTGGTGGAAGTTGATGCTTCGGATGTTGGAGTGGGGTCCATCCTGTCCCAGCGATCTGCCCAGGACCAAAAGCTTCATCCCTGTGCCTTCCTGTCCCATCGTCTCAATCCTGCAGAGAGGAACTACGACGTAGGCAACCGAGAGTCCTGGTGGTTAAGATGGCGTTGGAAGAGTGGATGCACTGGCTGGAAGGAGCAGCACAGCCATTCTTGGTCTGGACCGACCATAAAAACATGGAATATCTCCATACAGCCTAGCGCCTCAACTCCAGGCAGGCCCAGTGGGCCCTCTTGTTTACCAGATTCAACTTCACCATTTCCTTCTACCGCCCAGGGTCAAATGTGAAGCCTGTACAGTTCCTCTGCCACACCCTCGACCTCCAAAACCATTCTCCCTACCATATGCCTTGCTGCCACTGTGGATTGGGGTATTGAGAACATGGTTCATGAGGCGCAACGCTCCCAGCCTGGACCTGAAGGGGGCCCGGCTTACCTGGTTGTTTGTCCCTAACCCAGTCCGGTCCTGGACTGGGCAGAAGGTATGGCTTTCCACTCGGGGCCTGCCCCTGCGGGTAGAGTCCCGCAAACTGTTTCCCCATTTCATTGGTCCATTTCCCATCTCTAGAGTCCTTAGATCCACTGCTGTCTGTCTTGTGTTACCCCGTACCCTCCGTATCCATCCTACTTTCCATGTGTCCAGAATTAAGCCCGTGTCTCACTGTCCTTTGTCTTCTGTTTCCAGGCCTATCCCTCCCCTTCGGGTATAATCGATGGCCAGCCAGCGTATATGGTGAGACGCCTCCTGAGGGTTCGACCACAGGGCAGGGGTTTCAAGTACCTGGTTGACTGAGAGGGTTATGGACTGGAGGAGAGGTGCTGGGTTCCTGCTAAAGACATCTTGGACCTGGCCCTCATTGCCGATTTCCACCGCCGACACCCTGGTCAGCCAGGTATGCACCCACTGCCTGACTCTGGACTACTTTCCTTCCTGCCCTTCAGTACCTGTTGGACTATGAACTGATTTTGACCTTTTGCCTGTAAACGACCATTCTCTTGCCTACCCCTTTTTGGATTAATAAACATTGTAAGACTCCAACCATCTGCCTCCTGTGTCTGCATCTGGGTCTCGCCTTGTGCCTTGATACATACAGTGCCTTCAGAAAGTATTTATACCCAATGACGTATTTTACAATTTGTAGTGTTACAGCCTGAATTCAAAATTGATTAAATATATTGTTTTGCTCACCCATCTACACACAATACCCTATAATGACGAAGTGAAAACATGTTTTTGGAAATTTTGGCTAATTTATTGAAAATAAGTACAGAAATATCTAATTGGGCGGCAGTGTAGCCTAGTGGTTAGAGCGTTGAACTAGTAACCGAAAGGTTGCAAAATCGAATCCCCGAGCTGACAAGGTAAAAATTTGTCGTTCTGCCCCTGAGCAAGGCAGTTAACCCACTGTTCCTAGTCATTGAAAATAAGAATGTGTTCTTAACTGACTTGCCTAGTTAAATAAAGGTAAATAAATTGAAATAAGTATTCACACCCCTGAGTCAATACATGTTAGAAGCACCTTTGGAAGTCATTATAGCTGTGCTTACAAGCATACCTGTAACATGATGCAGCCACCACTATGCTTGAATATGGAGAGTGGTACTCAGTTATGTCTTGTATTGAATTTGTCCCAAACATAATGCTTTGTATTCAGAACAAAAAGTGATTTGCTTTGCAACATTTTATTCAGTATTACTTTAGTGCCTTGTTGCAAACATGATGCATGTTTTAGAATATTTGTATTCTGGACAGTCTTTCTTCTTTTTGTTCTGTGAATTAGGTTAGTATTGTGGACTAACTACAATGTTGTTTCTCCTATCACAGCCATTCAACTCTGTAACTGTTTTAAAGTAACCATTGGCCTCATGGTGAAATCCCTGAGTGGTTTCCTTCCTCTCTGGTAACTGAGTTAGGAAGGACGCCTGTATCTTTGTAGTGACTGGGTGTATTGATACACCATCCAACGTGTAATTAATAACTTCACCATGCTCAAAGGGATATTCAATGTATGTTTATAACTTTTTTACCAATAGGTGCCCTTCTTTGCTAGGCATTGGAAAACCTCCCTGGTCTTTGTGGTTGAATCTGTGTTAGAAAGTCACTGCTCGATTAATTGACCTTATAGATGATTGTATGTGTGGGGTACAGAGATGAGGTTCACATAAAAAAAATGATGTTAACCACTATTATTGCACACAGAGTGAGTCCATGCAACTTATTATGTGACTTGTTAAACACATTTTCACTAATGATCTTATTTAGGCTGGCCATAACAAAGATGTTGAATACTTGAAGATGTTGAATACTTGAAGAAAAACATGATTCTACTTTGACATTATGTTTAAACCAGGGACACAAAATCTAAATGTAATCCATACACGCAGACTGTAACACAGCAAAATGTGGAAAAATTCAAGGGGTGTGAATACTTTCGGAAGGTACTCAACCGCTCATCAACAATTCAAGATCCAAAAACACATTCATTTTTTTTAAACTGAAAAGATTGAAATATAAATCCCTGTCTTACAACGGTGAGTACACTGAATACATATGACTGGAATAATGTCTGCTCTAATGCACAATCACATGAATACCTCTCCACCATCACTCTCCTATCTACCTTCCTATTGTACAATACAGCACCCTCTCCATAAAGGAAGCAGGCATGAAATACACAAACACATGACATTATATTATCTAATGAACTACTACGGTGTTCTGTAATGTTCCCTTTTATGTTCCCTTTTAGTCTTAGTCTGTAATATGTACAGTATGTCATTTCCCTTGATTTCAGGAAGTATTATCTCAGCATGACACAGACAACCTCACAGAGAAGAGCTTTGTCACAAAAGTATCTGTCTGTAACAGAGTCGCTGTTTGAAACAGAGTTGCTGTCTGTAACAGAGTCCCTATCTGAAACAGAGTCGCTGTCTGAAACAGAGTTGCTGTCTGAAACAGAGTTGCTGTCTGAAACAGAGTCGCTGTCTGAAACAGAGTCGCTGTCTGAAACACAGTCGATGTCTGAAACAGAGTTGCTGTCTGAAACAGAGTCGATGTCTGTAACAGTGTCTGTCTGAAACAGAGTTGCTGTCTGAAACACAGTCGATGTCTGAAACACAGTCGATGTCTGTAACAGTGTCTGTCAGTAACAGAGTGTCTGTCTGTAACAGTGTCTGTCTGTAACAGTGTCTGTCTCAGTAGGTCTCAGTAGGCAGACCTGGCTCTCAAGAGAAGTGTCACATCCTCATGTTTCACCTGTCTTTGTGCTTGTCACCACCCCCTCCAGGTGTCACCCATCTTCCTCATTATCCCCAGTGTATATATACCTGTGTTCTCTGTTTGTCTGTTGCTAGTTCGTCTTGTATCGTCAGGTCTTACCAGTGTGTTTTCCCGTCTCCCTGCTTTCTCAAGTTCTGTTTCCTAGTTTTGCAGATTCTGACCATTCCTGCCTGACTCTGACCTGTTTACGAACCTCTGCCTATCCTGACCCCGAGCCTGCCTGCCGTTCTGTACCTGCCTGACTCTGACCTGTTTACGAACCTCTGCCTATCCTGACCCCGAGCCTGCCTGCCGTTCTGTACCTGCCTGACTCTGACCTGTTTACGAACCTCTGCCTGTCCTGACCCCGAGCCTGCCTGCCTTTGAACTATCTTTTGCCTGCCCCCTGTTTGGGTCAATAAACATCTGTGACTCTAGCATCTGGGTCTTATCCTAAGTTCTGATAAGAAGACAGGCTATGTGCACACTGCCCACAAAATGAGGTGGAAACTGAGCTACACTTCCTAACCTCCTGCCAAATGTATGACCATATTAGAAACAGATGTTTCCCTCAGATTACACAGATCCACAAAGAATTAGAAAACAAATCCAATATTTGATAAACTCCCATATCTAATATTGTGCCACCACAGCAGCAAGATGTGTGACCTGTTACCACAAGAAAAGGGAAACCAGTGAAGAACAAACACCATTGTAAATACATCCCATATTTCTGTTTTTTAATTTTCCCCTTTGTACTTTTACTATTTGCAAATCGTTACAACACTGTATATAGACATAATGTGACATTTGAAATGTCTTTATTCTTTTGGTCATTTTGTGAGTGTAATGTTTACTGTTAATTAGTTATTGTTTATTTCACTTGTGTTTATTATCTATTTCACTTGCTTTGGCAATGTAAAAATGTTTCCCATGCCAATAAAGCCCTTTGAATTGAATTGAGACAGAGAAACAGACAGAGAGAGAGAGATACAGAGATACAGAGAGGCAGAGAGAGACAGGGATAAAGAGATAAAGAAATACAGAGAGACAGAAAGAGAGAGAGAGAGAGAGAGAGAGAGAGAGAGAGAGAGAGAGAGAGAGAGAGAGAGAGAGAGAGAGAGAGAGAGAGAGAGAGACAGAGATACAGATGCCTTATTGCTGTTGGTCCAACCATTTTTTGTTATATGTATACTTTGGCAACGTAAGTAATTTAACTTGCCATGTCAATAACGTCTCCTGATTGAATTGATACAGAGATACAGAGATACAGAGAGAGACAGAGATACAGAGAGAGACGGAGACAGAGAGAAGGAGAGGAACAGAGCGACAGAGAGAGACAGAGAGATAGAGAGAGATACAGAGAGACAGAGATACAGAGAGACAGAGATACAGAGAGAGATGGAGATACAGAGAGAAGGAGAGGAACAGAGTGACAGAGACAGAGACAGAGAGATAGAGAGAGATACAGAGATACAGAGATACAGAGAGACAGAGATACAGAGAGAGACGGAGACAGAGAGAAGGAGAGGAACAGAGCGACAGAGACAGAGACAGAGAGATAGAGAGAGATACAGAGATACAGAGATACAGAGAGACAGAGATACAGAGAGAAGGAGAGGAACAGAGCGACAGAGACAGAGACAGAGGCAGAGAGATAGAGAGAGACAGAGATACAGAGAAACAGAGATACAGAGAGAGACAGAGATACAGAGAGAAGGAGAGGAACAGAGCGACAGAGACAGAGACAGAGGCAGAGAGATACAGAGAGACAGAGATACAGAGAGACAGAGAGACAGAGAGAGAAGAGAGACAGAGACAGAGAGAAGGAGAGATACAGAGAGAGATACAGAGAGACAGAGATACAGAGAGAACGAGAGAGAGAGAGTCATGCTCAACATGAGCTCCTGATATATTTGATTTTTTTGGTTTTTAGAATGAGATAAACACTCTAATCGAAGAAGAATTCCAGACAAGAAGTGATGAACAACAACTCTATACATTCAGAATAGAAAAAAAAGTAACTTGGCGCCTCAAGTTAAGAAGTTTTGAGTCTAGCTAGCTAGCTACACAACAAAGACCCAGCCAGCAGACTAACAAGCTAGCCATAAGAAACGAGCTAGAACAAAACTAGCAAGGTCAGTTAATACAACTACATCAAACGACCAAACTGAGTGAGTAAAACAAAAAGGAGCACGGACTAACTGTAAACATATCTTCAGTCTTTTGTGTGAGGATTTTTCACTATTTTTGCTGTTTTTTGAAAGTAGCGCGAACAGCAGACGAACAAATCGGTTGCCATGGCAACGGGGCAGCAGAACAGCGCAGCAGTAGCGGTAGTAGCAGAGCGCACAGACACCATGTCCCCACTCCCCCTCAGCGCAGAATCCATTCTCTACCCAAAAAAGGTCAAAAATGACACAATGAGGAAAGCTTTCAAACAGAAACTACTAGAGAAGAGGCCAGAAACCCTTTTTGCAGACCTCTACAAAAACGGTGACGTGAGTAATCTCATCTTCCTCACTGACCAGCCAAATGCATGGCGCTCAGCAGTCTGCTCTCACTACCCATGCATAAAGAAAGAGGGAATCTGTAATGGGTGGAAGCTGAAAATCAAAGAGACAGACGACCCTGACAGCACCATGATAACAATCAACCTCTACAAGACTGGGACTGTCATGGTACAAGGTAACATCAGGCTGTTTGAAACAGACTTTCAGACCATTAAGGAGAGAGCGGAGAGAGAGAAGGACACCACCAGTGACATGCCCTCCCACAACACAAACTCCACCCTCACCCCTACCCTCCCCACCCAAAAAGGCACATCCAGCACCTCTCTTTCCACCATAGTGGAGGACACGCCCCAGGAGGAGAGCGACCCCCTCAGTGCAGAGCAGGCTCAGGCCCTCCTCACCACCATGGCTGCCATGAGGGATGAGTTCACCAAACTGGAGGGGGAGGTGGTCCTGCTCAGGGAGAGCGTGAGCAAACAGCAACCAGACAACCACACCTTAGAGGAGCTCCTAACCAAGGTGAGGACAGAGCAGGACAGCAGCCTTGCAACACAGCTGAAAGAGGTTCAGCAAGAGAGAGACGGACTCAAGAGAGAGCTGGCTGATCTAACAAAGGAGGTGAGAGAGCTCCAAAAAGACAGGCAGAGCAGCAATAAGGAGCTGACCGCACTAAGAGAGGAGCTGCAGGAGAGAAAGAGAGCAGAGGACAGGCTGCAGGAGCAGATAGATCACCACCCTATGACCTGCCCTCACACAGCAGAGGAGCCCAGCTCAACCAGCCAGACTTCCCCAGCCCTGGCTGCTGCACCCCTCCTCCCCAACCCACAGAACAGCCTCCCACTGACAGTGGCACCCACACAGACCAGCCACACCCCAGCTCCAACACCCACCAGCCCCCCCTCTGCCCCCCCCAGTCCAGAAGAAACACTGGCTGACATCGTCCTGTTAATGGACTCAAATGGGAAGTATGTTCAGGAGAAGAAACTTTTCCCTAGACACAAAACGAGAAAGGTGTGGTGCCCAACAACGCAAAGTGCCATGGAGCTGCTTGATAAGAACCATCTCGGGTCGCCAAGCCACATAATCATACATACCGGAAGCAACGACCTGCGTGCTCAGCAGGAGAGGGTGGCGACTTCACTACGGGGAGTGATTGAGAAGGCCTCCGCAATCTTCCCCAACTCAAGAATCATAGTGTCAACCCTTCTACAGAGGAGGGACTTCCACCCTGCCACAATCCAAAGAATAAATGCCAGCCTATCCCGGGACTGTGCCCTGCGACCCAATGTACACCTGGCCCACCATCCCACCCTCGATCTGGACTGTCTCTATGACCATGTTCACCTGTACAGGGAGACAGTCCCCATCCTTGCCAAGACTCTCAAGGACGTCGCTCTAAACCGCAGCCCGACCTCTCCACCCAGGAACAGCGGAGCAATCTCCACCCCGCCGAGATCACTGAGACAACATCCCGGACCAGCACCCTGGACCCCCCAGCCACGACCACAGCACCACCAACCTCAATGCCCACCACAGCCAGCGCAGCACAGACCACCCCAGCCCAGCTTCAGAGCCACCCAGATGAGGCCTACCACCCCCCTCCTCCCCACCGCAGACCCACACCTGGAGGAGCCACAGCCCAGCAGGCAGAGCTAC
This sequence comes from Salvelinus alpinus, assembly GCF_045679555.1. Lineage (NCBI taxonomy): Eukaryota > Metazoa > Chordata > Actinopteri > Salmoniformes > Salmonidae > Salvelinus > Salvelinus alpinus. Next base: position 72,370,724 of record NC_092088.1, read on the forward strand.
GCACAGGCTGTGAGAGGAGCAACTGGCCCAGCCCCCACCAACCAAATGAGTGACATTAAACAAATGCTGAGTCTACTATGCTCACATGTGATGGGCCGAGGGTCATGGTAAGATGAGCACAAGAACTCCACCATTCTCACACTACATCCACCCAAGTGGCATGACACAAATTCTATCTTAAATGATAAACAAATCACATTTGCAAAATAAGAGTTTACTTTAATTGAAAAATCCTATTTTAATGGTTCTTCTTGGATTGTGAGTGTTTGTCTCATTTTGAAAGGTAAAGAAAAGAGAAAAAAAAAAAAGTTATGAAGTCTTTTTACGTTGCATGTTGGAATATACAAGGATTGAAGTCCTCTGCTTTTGGGCTAAAGAGCAGAAACCCAGACTTCCTGAAAGAAATTGATGATGTTGATATTTTAGTACTACAGGAAACATGGTGCAGAGGTGATGTTTCCACTGGCTGTCCACTAGGTTATAGGGAGATAATCATACCATCCACTAAATTAAAAGGAATCAAACAGGGCAGAGACTCAGGGGGAATGCTAATATGGTATAAATCTGAACTAATTAATTCAATCGAATTGATCAAAACAGGAGAATTCTTTATCTGGTTAAAAATCAACAAGGAGGCTATCTTGACAGATAAAAACGTCTTCCTCTGTGCCACATACATTCCCCCCTCAGAGTCACCCTACTTCAACGAAGAGAGCTTCTCCATTCTAGAGGGAGAGATTAGTCACTTTCAGGCCCAAGGCAACGTACTGGTCTGTGGAGACCTGAATGCTAGAATAGCAGAAGAACAAGACACTATTAACAGTCATGGGGATAAACACCTACCAGGAAGCAATAACCTTTCCCTCCCCACATACCCCCACAGAAACAACTATGACAAAGTGAAAAACAAAAATGGATTACAGCTCCTGAGGCTCTGTCGAACACTGGGTCTGTACATAGTCAATGGCAGGCTGAGAGGAGACTCTTTTGGTAGGTACACCTACAGCTCATCCCTTGGCAGCAGCACTGTAGACTACTTCCTCACCGACCTAAACCCAGAGTCTCTCAGAGCCTTCACAGTCAGCCCACTAACACCTCTCTCAGACCACAGTAAAATCACAGTGTATCTGAGGAGAGCAGAACCCAACCATGAAGCATCATGGCCCAATAAATTACATGGTACTAAACAAGCCTATAGATGGAGTGCAAACAGTACAGACATCTACCAAAAAGCAATTAGTAGCCAAAAAATACAATCTCTCCTGGACAACTTTTTAGCCTTAACATTCTCCTTCAGCAATGAAGGTGTAAATTTGGCCGTTAGGAACATAAACTTTATATTTGACAAATTAGCCTCCTTGGCTAATCTAAAGAAGCATAAGAGCAAACCAAAAATAACAGATAATGAAAAATGGTTTGATAATGATTGCAAAAATCTAAGAAAGTCATTGAGAAATATATCTAATCAAAAACACAGAGAACCAGACAACAAAAATATACGCCTTCAATATGGGGAAACACTGAAGCAATACAAACGCACCCTAAGAACAAAAAAGGAACAGCACATTAGAAATCAGCTGGATGGAATTGAGGAATCCATAGAATCAAACCACTTCTGGGAGAATTGGAATAAATTAAACAAACCTCATCATGAGGAGTTGGCTATCCAAAATGGGGATATGTGGAGAAATCACTTTGCAAACCTCTACAGCAATATAACAAAGAGCCCAGAACAAAAAGATATACAAGAAAAATTACAAATCCTTGAATTAGCAGTCAAAGACTATCAGAATCCTGTGGATACCCCAATTACAGAAGAAGAATTATTGGAAAAAATATGCAATCTCCAACCCAAAAAGGCCTGTGGTGCTGATGGGATTTTAAATGAAATGATCAAATATACAGACCACAAATTCAAATTGGCTATACTCAAACTCTTCAACATTATCCTCACTGCAGGTATTTTCCCCGATATTTGGAACCAGGGACTGATCACACCAATCTATAAAAATGGAGACAAATTTGACCCAAATAATTACAGAGGAATATGCGTTAACAGCAACTTGGGGAAAATTCTCTGCAGTATTATAAATAGCAGACTACATCATTTCCTTGACGAACACAACGTCCTGAGCAGAAGCCAGATTGGATTTCTAAAAAATTATCGTACAACAGACCACATTTACACCCTCCACACTCTAATTGATAAACAAGTTAACCAAAACAAAGGCAAAATCTACTCGTGTTTTGTAGATTTCAAGAAAGCATTTGATTCAATTTGGCACGAAGGTCTTTTTTATAAACTAATAGAAAGTGGTATTGGAGGGAAAACATATGATTTTATTAAATCAATGTACACTAAAAACAAATGTGCGGTTAAAATTGGCAACAAGCAAACAGACTTCTTCTCTCAGGGGCGGGGAGTGAAACAGGGCTGCCCAATAAGTCCAACATTATTTAACATCTACATGAATGAATTGGCAAAAACATTAGAAGAATCGACAGCACCTGGTATCACCCTACACAACACTGAAATCAAGTGTCTGCTGTACGCAGATGACCTGGTGCTGCTGTCTCCCACTAAAGAGGGGTTACAGCAACACCTAGATCATCTTCACAGGTTCTGTCAGACTTGGGCTCTGACCGTTAACCTAAAAAAAACAAATATAATGATATTCCAAAAAAGGTCCGGAAATAAGGATGACAAATATAAATTCTATTTGGACACAGTTCTATTAGAACACACCAAAAACTACACATATCTAGGACTAAATATCAGCAACACAGGTAGCTTTCACATGGCTGTGAATGAGCTGAGAGACAAAGCAAGAAGAGCATTCTATGCCATTAAAAGGAACATCAAAATTGAAATTCCAATTAGAATCTGGCTCAAAATTTT